>NC_091377.1:18471287-18601287 GCF_038502225.1 Cherax quadricarinatus | reverse complement strand
TACGAGCGGGGTCCCACAGGGGTCAGTTCTAGGACCAGTGCTATTTTTGATATATGTGAACGACATGATGGAAGGAATAGACTCTGAAGTGTCCCTGTTCGCAGATGACATGAAGTTGATGAGAAGAATTAAATCGGACGAGGATGAGGCAGGACTGCAAAGAGACCTGGAGAGGCTGGACATGTGGTCCAGTAACTGGCTTCTCGAATTCAATCCAGCCAAATGCAAAGTCATGAAGATTGGGGAGGGGCAAAGAAGACCGCAGACAGAGTATAGGCTAGGTGGACAAAGACTACAGACCTCACTCAGGGAGAAAGACCTTGGGGTGACCATAACACCGAGCACATCACCGGAGGCACACATCAACCAAATAACCGCTGCAGCATACGGGCGCCTGGCAAACCTGAGAATAGCGTTCCGATACCTTAATAAGGAATCGTTCAAGACACTGTACACTGTGTATGTTAGGCCCATACTGGAGTATGCAGCACCAGTCTGGAACCCACACCTGGTCAAGCACGTCAAGAAGTTAGAGAAAGTACAAAGGTTTGCAACAAGGCTAGTCCCAGAGCTCAAGGGAATGTCGTACGAGGAAAGGTTAAGGGAAATCGGACTGACGACACTGGAGGACAGAAGGGTCAGGGGAGACATGATAACGACATACAAGATACTGCGGGGAATAGACAAGGTGGACAGAGATAGTATGTTCCAGAGAGGGGACACAGGGACAAGGGGTCACAACTGGAAGCTGAAGACTCAGACGAGTCACAGGGACGTTAGGAAGTATTTCTTCAGTCATAGAGTTGTCAGCAAGTGGAATAGCCTAGCAAGTGTAGTGGAGGCAGGAACCATACATAGTTTTAAGAAGAGGTATGACAAAGCTCAGGAAGCAGAGAGAGAGAGGATCCAGTAGCGATCAGTGAAGAGGCGGGGCCAGGAGCTGAGTCTCGACCCCTGCAACCACAATTAGGTGAGTACAATTAGGTGAGTATACACACACACACGTGGTAATGCTTTATTTACAGCTAGCAAAGTCAGGGTATTTCTCCAGAATGGTCTGTAATATACCTGTGGAAAATACTGTATATATTTTCCATAAATACGGTAATTTATAGGTATATAGATGGCCTATATTGTATTTATAGGTATATAGCGCTGTATAGTCCTTGTGGCTTAGCGCTTCTTTTTGATTATAATAATAATAATAATATAGGTATATAGATGGCCTATATTGTATTTAATAAAAATTATATTATGGAAAATGGGAAACTGAGCCTGCGCCTGCGCAGAAGTTTTAGTTTAATATGTTATTATGCACCCCATACCCATCCTGTGGGCGGTAGTCACCCCATACCCATCCTGTGGGCGGTAGTCACCCCATACCCATCCTGTGGGCGGTAGTCACCCCATACCCATCCTGTGGGCGGTAGTCACCCCATACCCATCCTGTGGGCGGTAGTCACCCCATACCCATCCTGTGGGCGGTAGTCACCCCATACCCATCCTGTGGGCGGTAGTCACCCCATACCCATCCTGTGGGCGGTAGTCACCCCATACCCATCCTGTGGGCGGTAGTCAAAAGATTACAGAGGTACATAATTGGTCCAGGGACTGGACTCCAAAGTTTTGATAGCTGAGCAAGTTACAGAGGTAATGAACTCACAATTTACAAAGGTAATGAACTCCAGGTAGGTCTGGTCACAATCATGACAAGTTACAAAGGTATTTACAGATTACAGAGGTACGTAATGGGTCCAGGGACTGGGCACCAAAGTTTTGATAGCTGAACTAGGTACACAGGTAATGAACTCACAAGTTACAAAGGTAATGAATTCTGTAAGAATGGTTACTTACGTTTATACATGGCTACAATCATGAACAAATTATAGTGTAATGAGCAATACACACTTCCACACCCGGTCACAACTGTAGTGAGTTATTGGTGCAAATATTGATTGTTGAGACACACACACACAGGAGCTGTGACTCGACCCCTGCAACCACAAATAGGTGAGTACAAATAGGTGAGTACACACACACACACACACACACACACACACACACACACTGACACTGGCACACACACACACACACACACTCACACTCACACTCACATACACACACACACACACACACACACACGGGGCCAGGAGCTCGGACTCGACCCCCGCAACCTCAACTAGGTGAGTAGGTGAGTACACACACACACACACACACACACACGGTGAAGAGGCGGGGGCCAGGAGCTAAGACTCGACCCCTGCAACCACAAATAGGTGAGTACACACACACACAACCACAAATAGGTGAGTACACACACACACACACACACACACTTTAGTTTAATATCTTTATTATGCACCCCATACCCATCCTGTGGGCGGTAGTCAAAAGATTACAAAGGTACATAATGGGTCCAGTGACTGGACCCCAAAGTTATGATAGCTGAACTAGTTACAAAGGTAATGAACTCCAGGTAGATCTGGTCACAATCATGGCAAGTTACAGAGGTAATGAATCAGCCTCACTCCTATACATGGTTACAGTCATGAACAAATTACAAAGTAATGAACCACTGCTACGTCCACACCTGGTCACAATTGTAATGAGTTATAAATACAAATATTTATAACTTCGCACTAGCGCGCGCGCGCACGCATACACACACGAGGGCGCACGCACGGACATGTGCACAAGAGCGTACAAATATATGCATACACACAAGGACGCACACCCACACACACACACACACACACCCACACACACACCCACACTCACACACCCACACCCTCACACACACCCTCACACACACCCTCACACACACCCTCACACACACCCTCACACACACCCTCACACACACCCACACACACACCCTCACACACACCCACACCCACCCACACACACACACACACACACACACACACACACACACACACACACACACACACACACACACACACACACACACACACACACACCCACACTCACACACCCACACCCACACACCCACACCCTCACACACACCCTCACACACACCCTCACACACACCCTCACACACACCCTCACACACACCCACACCCACACACACACACACACACACACACACACACACACACACACACACACACACACACACACACACACACACACATGGTAATGCATTATTTACAGCTAGCAAAGTCAGGGTATTTCTCCAGAATGGTCTGTAATATACCACTGTGGATAAAATACTTTGCCATTTCTTGAACATTTCCGAGTGAGTTGTTTCTAAATTCATTAATTTGATCACAAACCAAACTCGTATAAACTATCCATTTTAAGTTGGAATATTGCGTCACTTAGAAAAAGATTTTCTGACCTGCATCATAAAGTAACCACTGAATCCATTGATATTGTGTGTCTACAAGAGTGCAGAGTCCCTGAAAAATCCCAACCCCCTAAATTGCCATCGTTTGTTGCATATAACCTCAAATCTACTAATTCTTGTGTTCTATATATTAAAAAATAACTTCCCCATCAACTTCTTGCACATAAGAAAACAGAGGGGCTACAGTATCACGGTGTTAGGATTTATATTGGGAACTCTGCTCTCAACATATTTAACTTGTACACTCTTGCTGATAAGTTTAATTACTTGGAGCTCCCAACTTGTGCTCAGTCTGAACCTACTCTCATTATTGGTGATTATAATGCAAGACACAAAAGCATTGGAAACTCTCAGTTTGGTAATCGTAATGGCAATCAACTGTTGTCACTCTTAAACAGTCATGATAATGTGCAAATTGTAGGTGACCTTGAACCCACACATATCTATGGAGGTGTCCTTGATCTGTGCCTGGGCTTCAACATTACTTCTGCCAGCTGTGAGTCTTCCATTGTAACAGATATAGCGTCTGATCATTTCCCAAGGCTAACCTCTCTAGATATTGGTAATACTGTTCTCCCTGGTGGGATATTCAAACGGAAACGTCTTAATGTTTCCCCTGATCAACATGATGACTTTGTTGCACATGTGACTGACTGGTATAATTCCTATGAGTGTACCTCTGTCGAGACTTTTAACAATGACCTTGTGAGCAGTATTCAGAACTTCTTAGAGCCGCCTCTGAAACCTCCTACTACTCTAAATCCAAATGACTTTCATAATAATCATAAGTTTTATAAAAATCATACCTATTACAGTGATTCTAAACTTCGAACATTGAAACGTACTGCTCGCAGACTAGGCCTAGCCTATATTATTATTATAATCAAAAAGAAGCGCTAAGCCACAAGGACTATACAGCGCTGCAGGGCAGGAAGAAAGCGAGGGCATCAGGTGGCAAAAGGGAGATGAACGAGTAATAGGTTACGGATAACAGCGGGGTAGTGGATGGTGAAAGGGTAAAGGGCAGCAAGAGACTGAACTAGAAAGGGCTGAGGGGAGTGCGAAAAGTATCATCAGAGTTTGTGGAGTAAATCAGTCGTTGTCAAGAAGTCAATGAGAGAGTCAGGATTAAAGGAGGGTCCATCAGCAAGAAGGGAAGGTAAAGAGAGAGTAGTAGAATGAAGACGATGTTGGAGGTAAATTCTGCATGCTCGTTGATAGAGAGGGCAGTCTAACAGAATGTGGCTAATCGATACTGGAACTTGACACTGCTCACAGAGAGGAACAGGGTGCCTCTCCATGAGATACCCATGAGTAAGACGAGTGTGGCCAATGCGAAGGCAGGAGAGAGTGGTCTCCCAACCTCGGCACTGATGACAAGAAGACGGCCAGTAACCTATGCTCGGTTTAATAGAATGAAGTTTGTTACCGAGCAGAGTTGACCAACGTTGTTGCCAACGGGTGCGAAGGTGGGTAGCTATTACCTGGAGTTTACCTGGAGAGAGTTCCGGGGGTCAACGCCCCCGCGGCCCGGTCTGTGACCAGGCCTCCTGGTGGATCAGAGCCTGATCAACCAGGCTGTTGCTGCTGGCTGCACGCAAACCAACGTACGAGCCACAGCCCGGCTGATCAAGAACTGACTTTAGGTGCTTGTCCAGTGCCAGCTTGAAGACTGCCAGGGGTCTGTTGGTAATCCCCCTTATGTGTGCTGGGAGGCAGTTGAACAGTCTCGGGCCCCTGACACTTACTGTATGGTCTCTTAACGTGCTAGTGACACCCCTGCTTTTCATTGGGGGGATGGTGCATCGTCTGCCAAGTCTTTTGCTTTCATAGTGAGTGATTTTCGTGTGCAAGTTCGGTACTAGTCCCTCTAGGATTTTCCAGGTGTATATAATCATGTATCTCTCCCTCCTGCCTTCCAGGGAATACAGGTTTAGGAACCTCAAGCGCTCCCAGTAATTGAGGTGTTTTATCTCCGTTATGCGCGCCGTGAAAGTTCTCTGTACATTTTCTAGGTCGGCAATTTCACCTGCCTTGAAAGGTGCTGTTAGTGTGCAGCAATATTCCAGCCTAGATAGAACAAGTGACCTGAAGAGTGTCATCATGGGCTTGGCCTCCCTAGTTTTGAAGGTTCTCATTTTCCATCCTGTCATTTTTCTAGCAGATGTGATTGATACAATGTTATGGTCCTTGAAGGTGAGATCCTCCGACATAATCACTCCCAGGTCTTTGATGTTGGTGTTTCGCTCTATTTTGTGGCCAGAATTTGTTTTGTACTCTGATGAAGATTTAATTTCCTCATGTTTACCATATCTGAGTAATTGAAATTTCTCATCGTTGAACTTCATATTGTTTTCTGCAGCCCACTGAAAGATTCGGTTGATGTCCGCCTGGAGCCTTGCAGTGTCTGCAATGGAAGACACTGTCATGCAGATTCGGGTGTCATCTGCAAGATTGGACAGTGTTGAGACAATCGTATTACGACAATCCATTGACACACACTCAGTTCACGGAGTTCACTACCTTATCACAAGATAGGCACATGGCTTCTGCCGAAAAGAAGAGGTCACGATGCTCCATGAACACGACGGAGGACTCAGATTTGGAAATGTGGGGCAAAATTCTAGTGAAGAAGTTGTGAGAGGAAGAGGAAGATCCTGCTCACATTGTAGCAGATCTGACAGCCCCAACCATGGAGCCAGCGACAATAGAAACAGGTGCGGAAATAAACACCCCACCCCCTGAAAACCAAGAGGGATGGAACACTGTGGACAACAAGAAGAAGTGCCATCCGTCCAAGGAGCAGGCAAACCAGCTCAACCGACCTGGCAAATTCAAGGTGAAGTCTTACGGGGACCACAGAACCCACTATGGGGTTGTTTCATACCTGGAATCACGACACAACCTGAAGTTCAAGATATGGTTCAACTTGAGGGGAGAACCAATATTGACTCCTCTCAACAAGGAAATGTATACCACCTTGAAGAGAGTCATGGAGACAGATCGCTCATTCACCCTGGAGGAACTGGACTCTCGGCAGAAGATCACCAAGGGTGTAGTGATGCGATACCCGCTGATGATGCCCATCGAGGCAGTAGCAGCTCACCCCAGTGTGGTGTCAGCTCAACGTCTCAAGGCAAAGACGGCAGGCAATGCACCAACCCAACAGGTCCTCATTCAGCATGTAGGACCACTGCCATCCCAGCTGGACCTCGGTTCTTGGGGCAGGTACGATGTCAGAACCAGTTTGCTGTTTCAAGTGTCAGCATTTTGGACACCTGGGTGCACTCTGTCCGAACAGAGTAATCTGCGGTGTCTGCAGCCAGCACCACCCTACCGAGGGATGCATCACCAAGCTGAAAAATGCATCGCCACCCACTCCACAATGCCCGAACTGCAGGCAGAAACACCATGCCTGGAATCCTCGATGCCCCAAGAGGCTCGCCAGAATTCAAGAAGTCTGGAAGACGCCAAAAACTCGGCAACAGGCTACGACGGATCATCACTCTCAGCAAACGATGGGTGCAGAGAACCCTGCCATACTGCAGATCTCTCAGCAGCCAACCCAAGTCAATGCCCAGGAATTCCCAACCCTAGAAGCCTCAACCAGGCGTCAAGGTCAAGAACCTCCTGCACCCCTACCTCAACGAAGAAACAGAAACAAGAGGAACAGGAGGCGTCAACAGGGTGCATCTGGTCAATGCGATCAGCAGGCGGCACTAAACGAGCCCCCACCGGCCATAGCACAACGCAGTCACTCCTTACCCGGCACAGGCGCTTTGCAGACTCAACTGGCACCTCACCAGCAGACCCCGGCTACCCAACCTGGTATACAGCAACAGACCACGGAGCATACAATAAAGAAATCCAACCCTCAGCAGTCCCTACAGACCACAACAACCCAGATAATATCCACTCTTTCGAACCCAACTCCAAAGCAGGCCCTCACCAGGGAGGATCTCGTAGCACTCATCAAGGTGTTCACAGATCTTATTTGCAACACAATCAACTCCACGGAACAACAGAGCGCATTCCGGCAGATGGTCAGTACGCTCCTGAGAGTGTGCTTTCTGACCGAAGAGGAGACAGTGGATGCCATGAATTTGCAGGTTCTCAGAGCGGGCAGGACTCAGTCTCCAGCTCAGGAAACAACATCAATGGAATAACCTCGGTACCAAATCACACCCTCAAGGTCCTACAGTGGAACATTCAGGGCCTGAGGGGCAAACAGCACCTCTTGCTGGAGGCAGTAATTCGGGATCGGGTTGATATCGTCTTGCTACAAGGAACTCTGACTGTCCCGACTATGTGCCCAAGACTACCCAGTTTTGCTGGGTATTTTCGGCACACGGACCCGGGCGTTCACTGCAGAGGCACAGCTGTATTTGTATCCAATACAATACCTCACGAGGTTATAGCCAACTCTGTGGACTGTGGGGAGGATGTCGAGGTACAGGCCATCCTTGTGCACATATCTGGGGCGCCCATTACCATCTATAACATCTACAAGAACCCAAGACACACCCTCGACATTGTAGAGCTCCTCGCACTAGCACGCACTGAGTGTATTATTGTGGGTGGAGATTTCAACGCACATCACCCAATGCTGCACTCTCACTCAGCAACCAATGCTGCTGGCAGACACATAGCAATGCTCCTACATGATATTCCAGAGGTAAAGTTGCTAAACAATGGAGACCCCACACACCTGTTGGGTGGCTGCCTCGACCTTACCTTCGGGTCAAGACAACTCGCAGCAGGAGCGACATAGGAAACTCATCCTCACCTTGTCAGTGACCACTTTGCAGTGATCACCACCTTCAACATCAACAGGCCTCCCACAGTTGTGCTGCGTCCTAGATGGGACGTAAAAAGGGCCAACTGGAAGGTGTTCCAGGATTATCTTCATGACTGGTGGTCCACATACTCTCTATCTGAAGACTGTGATACAGCTGAACAGGAGCTAATCACTGTTCTCATCCAGGCAGCAGAGTGCACAATTCCAAAGAAGTCCGCAGGACGCACTCACAAAAGAGACTGGTGGCTCTACAACGATGAGGTACGGGAGCAGAACCACTGCATCAACTCTTTTAGGAAGCTATACAGGCGTAACCCTATGGCAGAGAACAGGAATACTCTGAGAGCCATTGTGCAGCATGCCCGCAGAGTCTCTCTCAGAGTAAAAACTGAGAAATGGCTGGAGTGGTGCTCAACATTCGGGCATCACACCACCTTATCTGAGATATGGGGCAAGCTCAACATAGCAAATGGCAAGAGCAAGCCGAGGCCACCAGCACACCCGAACCCATCCCAGGAAGCTGAGAAACTAGTGGAGCTTTTCACTTCCAGGGGAGCATCCACTCAGCTCCCACAGGACATCTGGAATATACAGACGGATCTTCTGCCACAGCGCCAGCTAACGATACAAGCTGCATGTGAGTCGGAAGATATGACTGATGAAGACCTCACGGACTTGGAACTCCGACGTGCCATTAAGAACACAGGTGACACTGCCCCGGGCATCGATGGTGTTACATACTCCATGATTGCACGGGCTGGGCAGAGTGGATGGGAGGCCATACTAGACGTCATTAACAAGTTGTGGAGGGCCAGGACACTCCCAGCAGCTTGGAAGAAAGCTACCATCGTACCAATTCCAAAGCCCAAGGACCCAGGCAGTATGAGACCCATATCGCTGACCAGCTGCTTAGCCAAGACTGCTGAGAGGATGGTGTTAAACCGCCTCCTATGGAAACTTGGACCCTCTCATCATCACATATTTGGCTTCACCAAAGGAGTGGGTACAGCAGAGTGCATAACCACTCTACTAAGCCAGATTGCTGACAGTGACAAAAAACCTAGTATTGTCGTCTACCTCGACCTTGAAAAGGCATTTGAGCTAGCCAGCCCCACAACAATTCTGGCAATACTAGCTCGGAAGGGAATCAAAGGACGCCTCCTGGCCTGGATAGAGTCCTACCTTAGGGGCAGGCAGGCCTGTGTCAGCTTTCAGGGACACTACTCTTCCTTTAAATCCCTGGAAAACGGTACGCCACAAGGAGGTGTGCTCAGTCCTACCCTGTTTAACATCCTTATGCAGGAACTTGTGAGCCTTCCCTTTCATAGTGGTACACAGCTCCTCAGCTATGCTGATGATCTTGCACTCGTAGTGAATGGGAAAGGCAATTTAGAACGACAGGCTCAGAGAGCTTTGGACCTAATTACGCAGTCTTGCAAAGAACTAGGCCTCAAGATCTCGGCCGAGAAATCTCTTGCAATGATGTTCAAGGGACCAGATCCTGTGAATAGATTATGTATTCAGGATATAGAACTTGAGTGGACAGGCTCCTACCTATACTTGGGAATCTACATTGATAAAAAGCTGACCTTTCAGAAACAGGCCGAGTATGTCAGGTCACGTGCTCTACTCAGACTCAATGCCATGAGAGCCATGACGAGGCACCGTGCAGGGGCAAGCAAAGATGTACTTCGCTTGTACTATATACAAGCTATATGCTCGCTCATTGACTACGGTGCACCGGCGTTAGCTCATCTCTTCCTGCAGAGCAGGCAAAGAGTGGAGGTCGTACAAAATCAGGCGATAAGAACTATGCTTGGGGCCCCCATCTGGACCAACACAGTATGTCTCAGATCTGAGGCCCGGCTTCCTTCCCTGGCTGACAGAGTAAGATACATAAACGCCTGCAAAGTGACCACGATTCTGCACAGGCAGCAAGGTACCCCATTAAAGAGACGGATATTGACAACCATGGCACAAGATCCCACACTCTTCACGGACTACTCCTGGATTCGTTTGTTTTGTGCTGCTGGGCGGAAGCTGCTGCCTATACAACTACTCCTTGAGAAGAGTTGTGACCTTCCTGTTGCTGGGTACCATCCACCACCTCCCTGGCGCCCAGATCCAGCCGATGTTTGCATCATGCAGCTACCCATCTCTAAGCGTCTCTGCAGTCAAGACACTCTCAGCAATCATGCTGAGACAAGCATGGCACTGGCAGAGGGAGGCACATGTGCAGTGTATTTCACAGATGGTTCTGTCGACCCTGACAGGAAGAGAGCAGCAGCTGGACTGTACCACAATGGTCACACACAAGGCTGGCGACTCCCTGACCACTGCACGATCCTTCAAGCTGAGCTGGTGGTGATTCAGCAGGCATTGTCACATGCCCTACGACATCGACTCCGACCTGTCATACATGTTGATTCCACGTCTGCAATCAATGCCCTCTCCCATCCTCAACCACAGGACAATGTTCACCTCATCACATCGATCCTGAGCATAATGACAGCCTTAGAAGTTCAGGGTAACAGATCGACATTGAACTGGATCCCCAGCCATGCTGGCATCCGGGGAAATGAGGCGGCAGATGATGCAGCCAAGGCAGCAACAGACTATCCACATGTTGGGATTACTGTCCCAATCAGCCTACGACAGACCAAACTGGTGGCTGCCAGAGCCATGAAACTTATGGGGGAGGTCTTAGGTGATACCCCATCTCAACAGTGGTACCGAGCAGCGACTCAGGGAGAACCCCCTCCATATGATAGAAGCTGGTCCAGAGCGCAGTGTACCGCCATCCATCGGCTTTGTTTGGGCTTTCCCACAGCCAAGATGAGGGTAGACAAGGCTGAGGAGGAGATGTGCCAGTACTGTCAGCACGTTGTCCAGCGGCCCCTAACACACTATCTTCTGGAGTGCGAAGTTACTGAGACACTCCGCAGGCAACTAGGAGTGATATTCCCTCCTGAAGAGGAACCAGAGATGACTGCGGCCACACTAGTGTACCATGGAGTCAACGAACTAGACAAGCTGTTACCTGTGATAACGATATATCCTCCTCCTCGCTAGTGTCCATAGTTAGGAGTACATACGGTGTTGTCGCTTATGAGATGCACCAGTTGAACTGACCAGAAGAGTGCTTGAACAGCATATGTCGCATCGTTGTAGAAACCTTTCTCCCTCGGGAGCCAGAGACGGGTCATCGCAAGATTGAGACCCGTGCCAGGACTATGGTCTTGGCGAACATTATACATATATACATACCTATGCTGTACATTCTACAAGATTGATGGACTGAACACATCGACTCCAGGCTGAGGGACTGATTACCTCACTCCTCCTCTCCTTACGCCTTCCTCTTTGTATTGGACTGATGAAGCTGCTGTGTGGCGAAACGTTTCCTGAATAAAGATTCCCATATGCTGCATAAGTGTCTCAATCTTCAACTTGTCGGTTTTTCAAACCATTCATCACACACACAGAGAAACTAAAGCCTAACAAATCCCCAGGTCCTGATGAACTGTTTGCAAGGGTGTTAAAGGAATGTAAAGAGGAATTTAGCATACCTTTGGCTAATCTTTTTAACATATCACTACAAACTGGCATATACAGACTTTGCAAAAGCCTTCGACAAGTGTGACCATGGCGTAATAGCGCACAAAATGCGTGCTAAAGGAATAACAGGAAAAGTCAGTCGATGGATCTATAATTTCCTCACTAACAGAACACAGAGAGTAGTCGTCAACAGAGTAAAGTCCGAGGCAGCTACGGTGAAAAGCTCTGTTCCACAAGGCACAGTACTCGCTCCCATCTTGTTCCTCATCCTCATATCCGACATAGACAAGGATGTCAGCCACAGCACCGTGTCTTCCTTTGCAGATGACACCCGAATCTGCATGACAGTGTCTTCCATTGCAGACACTGCAAAGCTCCAGGCGGACATCAACCAAATCTTTCAATGGGCTGCAGAAAACAATATGAAGTTCAACGATGAGAAATTTCAATTACTCAGATATGGTAAACATGAGGAAATTAAATCTTCATCAGAGTACAAAACAAATTCTGGCCACAAAATAGAGCGAAACACCAACGTCAAAGACCTGGGAGTGATCATGTCGGAGGATCTCACCTTCAAGGACCATAACATTGTATCAATCGCATCTGCTAGAAAAATGACAGGATGGATAATGAGAACCTTCAAAACTAGGGAGGCCAAGCCCATGATGACACTCTTCAGGTCACTTGTTCTATCTAGGCTGGAATATTGCTGCACACTAACAGCACCTTTCAAGGCAGGTGAAATTGCCGACCTAGAAAATGTACAGAGAACTTTCACGGCGCGCATAACGGAGATAAAACACCTCAATTATTGGGAGCGCTTGAGGTTCCTAAATCTGTATTCCCTGGAACGCAGGAGGGAGAGATACATGATTATATACACCTGAAAAATCCTAGAGGGACTAGTACCGAACTTGCACACGAAAATCACTCACTACGAAAGCAAAAGACTTGGCAGACGATGCACCATCCCCCCAATGAAAAGCAGGGGTGTCACTAGCACGTTAAGAGACCATACAATAAGTGTCAGGGGCCCGAGACTGTTCAACTGCCTCCCAGCACACATAAGGGGGATTACCAACAGACCCCTGGCAGTCTTCAAGCTGGCACTGGACAAGCACCTAAAGTCAGTTCCGGATCAGCCGGGCTGTGGCTCGTACGTTGGTTTGCGTGCAGCCAGCAGCAACAGCCTGGTTGATCAGGCTCTGATCCACCAGGAGGCCTGGTCACAGACCGGGCCGCGGGGGCGTTGACCCCCGGAACTCTCTCCAGGTAAACTCCAGGTAAACTCCAGTGCCTGATAAGTGGAAAATGGCAAATGTAATACCTATTTAGAAGGCAGGTGACAGGTCCTCGGCTTCGAACTATAGACCAATAAGCCTTACCTCCATAGTGGGAAAATTTATGGAATCAATAACTGCCGAAGCAATTCGTAGCCATCTTGACAGGCACAGATTGATTAATGATTCTCAACACGGTTTTACAAAGGGGCGTTCCTGTCTTACGAATTTACTAACTTTTTTCACTAAGGTGTTTGAGGAGGTAGATCATGCCGATGAATATGATATTGTGTATATGGACTTCAGTAAGGCTTTCGATAGAGTTCCACACCAGAGGCTACTGAGGAAACTTAGGGCACACGGAATAGGAGGAGAAATTTTTTCCTGGGTAGAGGCATGGCTGACAAATAGACAGCAGAGAGTTTGCATAAATGGGGAGAAATCAGAATGGGGGCACGTCACAAGCGGTGTTCCTCAGGGGTCAGTGTTGGGCCCGTTGTTGTTCACAATTTACCTAAATGACATAGATGAGGGAATAAATAGCGACATAAGCAAATTTGCTGATGACACCAAAATAGGCCGTCCAATTCATTCTAATGAGGACATTAGAGCACTCCAGGATGATTTGAATAGACTGATGCAATGGTCGGAGAAGTGGAAGATGCAGTTTAATATTGACAAATGCAAAGTTCTAAATGTTGGACAGTTAAATAACCATGCCACATATAAACTAAATAATGTAGATCTTAATACTACCGATTGCGAAAAGGATTTAGGAGTTCTGTTTAGCAGTAACCTAAAACCAAGACAACAGCGCATTAGTGTTCGCAATAAAGCTAAGAGAATTCTTGGCTTCATATCTAGAAGTATAAATAAGAGAAGTCCTCAGGTTGTTCTTCAACTCTATATATCCTTGGTTAGGCCTCATTTAGACTATGCTGCTCAGTTCTGGTCACCGTATTACAGAATGGATATAAATGCTCTGGAAAATGGTTTAGAAAGACACGTAAGCAAACACTATGACATATTTATTAGAAAACGTTTCGGCCCTGGGACCTTGATCACTTCTAACAAAGATGATCATAACAAAGATGATCCCATGTATCAGAAATCTTCCCTATGAGGATAGACTGAGGCCCTGAATCTGCACTCTCTCGAAAGGCGTAGAATTAGGGGGGATATGATCGAGGTGTATAAATGGAAAACAGGAATAAATAAAGGGGATGTAAATAGTGTGCTGAAAATTTCCAGCCAAGACAGGACTCGCAGCAATGGTTTCAATTTGGAAAAATTCAGATTCAGGAAGGATATAGGAAACTACTGGTTTGGTAATAGAGTTGTGGATGAGTGGAACAAGCTCCCGAGTACAGTTATTGAGGCTAAAACGTTGTGTAGTTTTAAAAATAGGTTAGATAAATACATGAGTGGGTGTGGGTGGGTGTGAGTTCGACCTGACCAGCTTGTGCTACTGGGTCTGGTACAGTGCTCCATCCTTGAGTGGGGATGACCAGACTGGGTGGGTCATTGGTCTAATCCGGGGGGGGGGACATGGACCTGCTCTGCATGGGTCAGTAGGCCTGTTGCAGTGTTCCTTCTTTCTTATATTCTTATGTTCTTATTATTTGGTTCCCATACCCCCATTATTTGGTTCCCATACCCCCATTATTTGGTTCCCATACCCTCATTATTTGGTTCCCATACCCGGAGTTTACCTGGAGAGAGTTCTGTGGGTCAACGCCCCCGCGGCCCGGTCTGTGACCAGGCCTCTTGGTGGATCAGAGCCTGATCAACCAGGCTGTTACTGCTGGCTGCATGCAATCCAATGTACGAGCCACAGCCCGGCTGGTCAGGTACCGACTTTAGGTGCTTGTCCAGTGCCAACTTGAAGACTGCCAGGGGTCTATTGGTAATCCCCCTTATGTATGCTGGGAGGCAGTTGAACAGTCTCGAGCCCCTGACACTTATTGTATTATCTCTTAACGTGCTAGTGACACACCTGCTTTTCATTGGGGGGATGTTGCAGCGACTGCCAAATCTTTTGCTTTCGTTGTGAGTGATTTTCGTGTGCAAGTTCGGTACTAGTCCCTCTAGGATTTTCCAGGTGTATATAATCATGTATCTCTCCCACCTGCGTTCCAGGGAATACAGGTTCAGGAACTTCAAGCGCTCTCAGTAACTGAGGTGTTTTATCTCCGTTATGCGCGCCGTGAAGGGTCTCTGTACATTTTCTAGGTCAGCAATTTCACCTGCCTTGAAAGGTGCTGTTAGTGTGCAGCAATATTCCAGCCTAGATAGAACAAGCGACCTGAAGAGTGTCATCATGGGCTTGGCATCCCTAGTTTTGAAGGTTCTCATTATCCATCCATCATTTTTCTAGCAGCTGCGATTGATACAATGTTATGGTTCTTGAAGGTGAGATCCTCCGGCATGATCACTCCCAGGTCTTTGACGTTGATTTTTCGCTCTATTTTGTGGCTGGAATTTGTTTTGTACTCTGATGAAGTTTTAATTTCCTCGTGTTTACCATATCGGAGTAATTAAAATTTCTCATCGTTGAACTTCATATTGTTTTCTGCAGCCCATTGAAAGATTTGGTTAATGTCCGCCTGGAGCCTTGCAGTGTTTGCAATGGAAGACACTGTCATGCAGATTCGGGTGTCATCTGCAAAGGAAGACACGGTGCTGTGGCTGACATCCTTGTCTATGTCGGATATGAGGATGAGGAACAAGATGGGAGCGAGTACTGTGCCTTGTGGAACAGAGCTTTTCACCGTAGCTGCCTCAGACTTTACTCTGCTGACTATTACTCTGTGTTCTGTTTGTGAGGAAATTATAGATCCATCTACCAACTTTTCCTGTTATTCCTTTAGCACGCATTTTGTGCGCTATTACGCCATGGTCACACTTGTCGAAGGCTTTTGCAAAGTCTGTATATACTACATCTGCATTCTTTTTGTCTTCTAGTGCATCTAGGATCTTGTCGTAGTGTTCCAGTAGTTGGGACAGACAGGAGCGACCTGCTCTAAACCCATGTTGCCCTGGGTTGTGTAATTGATGGGTATCTAGATGGGTGTCGATCTTGCTTCTTAGGACCCTTTCAAAGATTTTTATGATATGGGATGTTAGTGCTATCGGTCTGTAGTTCTTTGCTATTGCTTTACTGCCCCCTATGTGTAGTGGGGCTATGTCTGTTGTTTTTAGTAACTGTGGGACGACCTCCGTGTCCATGCTCCCTCTCCATAGGATGGTAAAAGCTCGTGATAGGGGCTTCTTGCAGTTATTGATGTTCCATGAGTTTGGCCCTGGGGCAGAGTGCATGGGCATGTCATTTATCGCCTGTTCGAAGTCATTTGGCGTCAGGATAACATCAGATAGGCTTGTGTTAACCAAATTCTGTGACTCTCTCATAAAAAATTCATTTTGATCTTCAACCCTCAGTCTGGTTAGCGGCTTGCTAAAAACTGAGTCACATTGGGACTTAAGTAGCTCACTCATTTCCTTGTTGTCATCTGTGTAGGACCCATCTTGTTTAAGTAGGGGCCTAATAGTGGATGTTGTTCTCGACTTTAATTTGGCATAAGAAAAGAAATGCTTTGGGATTCTTTCGATTTCATTTATGGCTTTTAGTTCTTCCCACGATTCCTGACTCCTATAAGATTCCTTTAGCTTCGGTTCTCTGTTTGCTATTTCTCTGACCAGTGACTCCCTACGCATTTCAGATATATTGGCCTCGTATCAGATCATCATTGTTAGTGAAGATGAGGTCCAGCGTATTCTCCAATCTTGTAGGCTCTATTATTTGCTGGTTTAAGGTGAATTTGGCGCAGAGATTTAAAAGCTCGTGTGTGTGTGAGTTCTCGTGAGTTCTCCTGGTGTTATCACTGCAACAACATTATTTGCTATATTCCTCCATTTTAGGTGCCTCAAGTTGAAATCCCCCAGGAGCAAGATGTTGGGGGCAGGAGCTGGAAGATTTTCCAGACAGTGGTCAATTTTTAACAGCTGTTCCTGGAATTGCTGGGAGGTTGCATCCGGAGGCTTGTAGACTACCACAATGACTAGGTTTTGGTTCTCCATCTTTACTGCTAAAACTTCCTCTATATCATTTGAGGCATTAAGCAGTTCTGTGCAAATAAGTGACTCTGCGATGTACAGGCCAACCCCCCCCCCCCTTTTGCCTGTTCACTGTGTCGCATCTGTATAGGTTGTAACCTGGGATCCATATTTCGTTGTCCAAGTGATCCTTTATGTGGGTCTCTGTGAAAGCCGCGAACATTGAATTTGCCTCTGCAAGCAGTCCACGGATGAAAGGTATTTTGTTGTTCGTTGCTGGCTTTAGACCCCGTATATTTGCAAAGAAGAATGTCATCGGACTGTTGGTATTGGTGGTACTAGGGGGGATTTTTTTTTCCGGCACTAGTATCTGTATCTGTTGGTTTGGAGTGGAGGCCATCGACTGTGGAGTGGTTGCATTAGCCAATTCGATTGAGAGGGTAATTGATGATTTGTCTATCACTTTAAACTGATAGATTATAGAGGTATGGGTATTTGTGGGAAACAATCAGGTTGCAGTACTAGGACTGAAAACCGTTGATATTACCAGGATACCCTAGTAATATGTTTAAAAGACAATATTCAAAATAAAGTTACTATTAAGGCAAAGCAATTGTTCAACAAACAAAGAGAGATAGTAGAGGGCAACGAATGACTAGCTCCCTATGGGTCCTACACAGATGACAGCAAGGAAATGAGTGAGCTACTCAAGTCCCAATATGACTCAGTTTTTAGCAAGCCGCTAACCAGACTGAGAGTCGAAGATCAAAATGAATTTTTTATGAGAGAGCCACAAAATTTGATTAACACAAGCCTATCCGATGTTATCCTGACGCCAAATGACTTCGAACAGGCGATAAATGACATGCCCATGCACTCTGCCCCAGGGCCAGACTCATGGAACTCTGTGTTCATCAAGAACTGCAAGAAGCCCCTATCACGAGCCTTTTCCATCCTATGGAGAGGGAGCATGGACACGGGGGTCGTCCCTCAGTTACTAAAAACAACAGACATAGCCCCACTCCACAAAGGGGGCAGTAAAGCAACAGCAAAGAACTACAGACCAATAGCACTAACATCCCATATCATAAAAATCTTTGAGAGGGTCCTAAGAAGCAAGATCACCACCCATCTAGAAACCCATCAGTTACACAACCCAGGGCAACATGGGTTTAGAACAGGTCGCTCCTGTCTGTCTCAACTACTGGATCACTACGACAAGGTCCTAAATGCACTAGAAGACAAAAAGAATGCAGATGTAATATATACAGACTTTGCAAAAGCCTTCGACAAGTGTGACCATGGCGTAATAGCGCACAAAATGCGCGCTGAAGGAATAACAGGAAAAGTCGGTCAATGGATCTATAATTTCCTCACTAACAGAACACAGAGAGTAGTCGTCAACAGAGTAAAGTCCGAGGCAGCTACGGTGAAAAGCTCTGTTCCACAAGGCACAGTACTAGCTCCCATCTTGTTCCTCATCCTCATATCCGACATAGACAAGGATGTCAGCCACAGCACCGTGTCTTCCTTTGCAGATGACACCCGAATCTGCATGACAATGTCTTCCATTGCAGACACTGCAAGGCTCCAGGCGGACATCAACCAAATCTTTCAGTGGGCTGCAGAAAACAATATGAAGTTCAACGATGAGAAATTTCAATTACTCAGATATGGTAAACATGAGGAAATTAAATCTTCATCAGAGTACAAAACAAATTCTGGCCACAAAATAGAGCGAAACACCAACGTCAAAGACCTGGGAGTGATTATGTCGGAGGATCTCACCTTCAAGGACCATAACATTGTATCAATCGCATCTGCTAGAAAAATGACAGGATGGATAATGAGAACCTTCAAAACTAGGGAGGCCAAGCCCATGATGACACTCTTCAGATCACTTGTTCTATCTAGGCTGGAATATTGCTGCACTCTAACAGCACCTTTCAAGGCAGGTGAAATTGCCGACCTAGAAAATGCACAGAGAACTTTCACAGCGCGCATAACGGAGATAAAACACCTCAATTACTGGGAGCGCTTGAGGTTTCTAAACCTGTATTCCCTGGAACGCAGGAGGGAGAGATACATGATTATATACACCTGGAAAATCCTAGAGGGACTAGTACCGAACTTGCACACGAAAATCACTCACTACGAAAGCAAAAGACTTGGCAGACGATGCACCATCCCCCCAATGAAAAGCAGGGGTGTCACTAGCACGTTAAGAGACCATACAATAAGTGTCAGGGGCCCGAGACTGTTCAACTGCCTCCCAGCACACATAAGGGGGATTACCAACAGACCCCTGGCAGTCTTCAAGCTGGCACTGGACAAGCACCTAAAGTCAGTTCCTGATCAGCCGGGCTGTGGCTCGTACGTTGGTTTGCGTGCAGCCAGCAGCAACAGCCTGGTTGATCAGGCGCTGATCCACCAGGAGGCCTGGTCACAGACCGGGCCGCGGGGGCGTTGACCCCCGAAACTCTCTCCAGGTAAACTCCAGGTAATACAAATAGTAGGAGTCTAAGAAATAAGACAGATGAGCTAAGATTACTTGCAAGTGCAGGTAATCTAGATATTATTGCTATCATGGAGACCTGGTTCAACTTTAAAGATAGAGAAATGCCTTCTGAATGCAGCATATAGGGTTATAAACTATTCCATACTGATAGGGTCAACAGCAACGGTGGTGGAGTGGTGATATATATCAGAGATAATTTAAATTGTTGTATTAGACAAGATATAAGATTAGAAACATCGGACACAGAATCTGTTTGGCTACAGTTTCTCAAGGGTCGTGAAAAAATAATTTTGGGTGTGATTTATAAGCCCTCAAACCTTGATAGGGAGTGCAGCGAGCTGCTATGGGAAGGAATTTATAAGGCATCTAGATATGAAAATGTTGTGTTATTGGGAGATTTTAGCTTTAGACAAATTGATTGAAACAATATGACAGGAAATCTTCAGTCTAGTGACTTTCTTGATACTGTTCAGGATTGCTTTTTAGAACAGGTTGTGGCAGAACCAACTAGAGGAAACAATCTGCTTGACTTGGTTTTTTGCCAACAAAGAATCACTAATTAATAATCTTGAGGTTAATGATGAGCTTGGGGAAAGTGATCACAAATCAATTGGTTTCCATATATTACGTAATTACCCAGATAACAGCAATCAAATCTCTGTCCCAGACTTCTGCTTGGCCGACTTCATGATTCTGAGAATTACCTGGGTGGGCTAAATTGGGATGACCTGACTATGGGTCAGGTAGGTGATCTTGGTTGCCAATATGACGTTTTTTCAGAGCATAGTTCTAGCTGCCCAGACAACTTTTGTTCCACGTAGGGAAATTAGATCTAATATATGGATGTATATATGTAGAACTGTATAACCCTCTCAGGTTCAGTGCTTATTTTGAAAGACGGGTAGATAAAGTAAGATTCTGTTTTTAACCCAGAGAGTTAGCCACCCAGGATAATCCACTGAAGTCCGTGAGTCATCGAGGACTATTGGTTTTATTTGCAGTGGGTCCTTAATCTTCATCACAAGTTGAACCACAACTGTCACCCAGGTACCTACTTACCGCTGGGTTTAAGGTAACATGACCAACGTCTCTCCCGTGCCTAGGAGGGTCGTCCCTCAGTGTGAGAGCTGAGGACGATACCAACACCACACTTGAAGATTTAAAGCTCCCACTTCACACACGGAGGGCCCGGGTTCGATTCCCGACGGGTGGAAACATTTCGACACGTTTCCTTAAACCTGTTGTCATGTTCACCTAGCAGCAAATAGGTACCTGGGTGTTAGTCGACTGGTGTGGGTGGCATCCTGGGGGACAAGATTGAGGACCCCAATGGAAATAAGTTAGACAGTCCTCGATGACGCACTGACTTTCTTGGGTTATCCTGGGTGGCTAACCCTCCGGGGTTAAAAATCCGAACGAAATCTTATCTTATCTTACCATTGTAACTTATAATTGTGACCAGATCTACCTGGAGTTCATTACCTTTTTAGCTTGCTCAGCTATCAAAACTTTGGGGTCCAGTCCCTGGACCCATTATTATACCTCTGTAATCTTTTGACTACCACCCACACCATGGGTATGAGGTACATAATAAACGTATTAAATTAACTGGTGAATATGCGCCGAGAAAATCGGTATCAGTACACAGGTGTGTTTATCGGTATACATACACAATGATAGTTTATTCCACATTTTAGAAATATTTGATTGATGGTATTGACCGTCGTGTAGTCAAGAGGATATAAAACTAACAACTTAGTATATATAGTAGTACATATGTATCCTCAGATATTGAAGTGAACCCAGAAAAGAAATTAATGTAGGAGTGGGTAACCTAAGTAATATATTTAACGTCGTCTTGGTATAGACATTACAACTGGATATAATACAAAAGTAATAAAAATAAATACATTTTTTTCATTGCATTAATATCTTTTAATTATTATTTAAAAATTTTTTTAATAAATAATCATAACTTTTTTATATATTTTAAAGATATTTACATAAAACTTTTTGCTAAGCTAAAGAAACTTATAATTATTATTTATAGTAAAAGAAACATTTTGCTTCCCAGATCGACACCATGCCTAACCCTTCTAGGGTAGGGTAGGTGCCTGAGCCCGAGCCTTTAGCTCATAAGACTGTCATTCCCATTTGCCCCCTTGAGGCGGGGATGGCAGACCAGAGAGGCCTAGCTTGTGGCTAGGCCTGGGGACAATTGGTCCCAAAGATGAGGAGGTACTTGTGCCTCCTCCCATGGGAGACTTAGGTCTCAGACACTCCCTAAAGAGGGAGCCAAGGCCGGGCCACCACTTGGACAAGGCCCGGGCCGGGAGAATGCCGGCTAATCTTTAACTAACTAATTGCTTCCCAATTTTATAGAGATTAATTATAATTTTTTAAAGCACTATTTTAGTGTTAAATGATTATTTATATTGTTTTTCTTTATATTGTGGTTAAATCTTCCAGTGTTTTGTTGGTATCGTCCTCAGCTCTCACACTGAGGGACGACTCTCCTAGGCACGGGAGAGACGTTGGTCATGTTACCTTGAACCCAGCGGTAAGTAGGTACCTGGAGTTTACCTGGAGAGAGTTCCGGGGGTCAACGCCCCCGCGGCCCGGTCTGTGACCAGGCCTCCTGGTGGATCAAAGACTGATCAACCAGGCTGTTACTGCTGGCTGCACGCAAACCAACGTACGAATATGAGTGTGTGTGTGTGTATGAGTGTACTCACCTATTTGTGGTTGCAGGGGTCGAGTCCTAGCTCCTGGCCCCGCCTCTTCACCGGTTGCTACTAGGCCCTCTCTCTCCCCGCTCCATGAGCTTTATCAAACCTCGTCTTAAAACTGTGTATGGTTCCTGCCTCCACTACGTCATTTTCTAGGCTATTCCACTGCCTTACAACTCTATGACTGAAGAAATACTTCCTACTATCTCTCTGACTCATTTGTGTCTTCAACTTCCAATTGTGGCCTCTTGTTTCTGTGTCCCCTCCCTGGAACATCCTGTCTTTGTCCACCTTGTCTATTCCACGCAGTATTTTATATGTCGTTATCATGTCTCCCCTGACCCTCCTGTCCTCCAGTGTCGTCAGGCCGATTTCCCTTAATCTTTCTTCATAGGACATTCCCCTTAGCTCTGGAACTAACCTTGTCGCAAACCTTTGTACTTTCTCTAGTTTCTTGACGTGCTTTATCAAGTGCGGGTTCCAAACAGGTGCTGCATACTCCAGTATGGGCCTGACATACACGGTGTACAGTGTCTTGAATGATTCCTTACTAAGGTATCGGAATGCTGTTCTCAGGTTTGCCAGGCGCCCATATGCTGCAGCAGTTATCTGATTGATGTGTGCTTCCGGAGACATGCTCGGTGTTATACTCACCCCAAGATCTTTCTCCTTGAGTGAGGTTTGCAGTCTTTGGCCACCTAGCCTATACTCTGTCTGTGGTCTTCTGTGCCCCTCGCCCATCTTCATGACTTTGCATTTGCCAGGATTAAATTCGAGAAGCCATTTGCTGGACCAGGTGTCCAGTCTGTCCAGGTCTCTTTGAAGTCCTGCCTGGTCCTCATCAGATTTAATTCTCCTCATTAACTTCACATCATCTGCAAACAGGGACACTTCTGAGTCTAACCCTTCCGTCATGTCGTTCACATATACCAAAAATAGCACTGGTCCTAGGACCGACCCCTGTGGGACCCCGCTCGTCACAGGTGCCCACTGTGATACATCATTACGTACCATGACTCGTTGTTGCCTCCCTGTCAGGTATTCTCTGATCCATTGCAGTGCCCTTCCTGTTATATGTGCCTGATGCTCTAGCTTCTGCACTAATCTCTTGTGAGGAACTGTGTCAAAGGCCTTCTTGCAGTCCAAGAAGATGCAATCAACCCACCCCTCTCTCTCTTGTCTTACTTCTGTTATTTTATCATAAAACTCCAGAAGGTTTGTGACACAGGATTTGCCTTCCGTGAATCCGTGCTGGTTGGCATTTATACTCCTGTTCCGTTCCAGGTGCTCCACCACTCTCCTCCTGATAATCTTCTCCATAATTTTGCATACTATACACGTCAATGACACAGGTCTATAGTTTAGTGTGTGTGTGCGTGTGTGTGTATGAGTTTGTGTGTGTGTTTATGTGTGTGTGTGTGTATGAATTTGTATGTGTGTGAGAGAGAGAGACTCAGCAATCAACATTTGCACCAATAACTCACTACAGTTGTGACCGGGTGTGGAAGTGTGAATTGCTCATTACTCTAAAATTTGTTCATGATTGCAGCCATGTATAAACGTAAGTAACCATTCTTACAGTATTCATTACCTTTGTAACTTGTGAGTTCATTACCTTTGTAACTTGTGAGTTCATTACCTTGTACCTAGTTCAGCCATCAAAACTTTGGAGCCCGGTCCCTGGACCCATTGTGTACCTCTGTAATCTGTAAATACCTTTGTAACTTGTCATGATTGTGACTAGACCTACCTGGAGTTCATTACCTTTGTAAATTGTGAGTTCATTACCTTTGTAAATTGTGAATTCATTACCTCTGTAACTTGCTCAGCTATCAAAACTTTGAGGCCCAGTCCCTGGACCCATTATGTACCTCTGTAATCTTTTGACTACCGCCCACAGGATGGGTATGGGGTGCATAATAAACATATTAAACTAACTAACGAGCCACAGCCCGGCTGATTAGGAACTGACTTTAGATGCTTGTCCAGTGCCAGCTTGAGGACTGCCAGGGGTCTGTTGGTAATCCCCCTTATGTGTGCTGGGAGGCAGTTGAACAGTCTCGGGCCCCTGACACTTATTGTATGGTCTCTTAACGTGCTAGTGACACCCCTGCTTTTCATTGGGGGGATGGTGCATCGTCTGCCAAGTCTTTTGATTTCGTAGTGAGTGATTTTCGTGTGCAAGTTCGGTACTAGTCCCTCTAGGATTTTCCAGGTGTATGTAATCATGTATCTCTCCCTCCTGCGTTCCAGGGAACACAGGTTTAGGAACCTCAAGCGCTCCCAGTAATTGAGGTGTTTTATCTCCGTTATGCGCGCCGTGAAAGTTCTCTGTACATTTTCTAGGTCGGCAATTTCACCTGCCTTGAAAGGTGCTGTTAGTGTGCAGCAATATTCCAGCCTAGATAGAACAAGTGACCTGAAGAGTGTCATCATGGGCTTGGCCTCCCTAGTTTTGAAGGTTCTCATTATCCATCCTGTCATTTTTCTAGCAGATGCGATTGATACAATGTTATGGTCCTTGAAGGTGAGATCCTCCGACATGATCACTCCCAGGTCTTTGACGTTGGTGTTTCGCTCTATTTTGTGGCCAGAACTTGTTTTGTTGTGGTTCAACTTGTGATGAAGATTTTTTTTTTATATATTTTATTTAAAACGTCATACAAATATATATAGATACATATATCAATATGTAACATTGACACTGGTTATTATTATTAAAGATTCGCCGGTATTCTCCCGGCCCGGGCCTTTTCCAAGTGGTGGCCCGGCCTTGGCTCCCTCTTTAGGGAGTGTCTGAGACCTAAGTCTCCCATGGGAGGAGGCACAAGTACCTCCTCATCTTTGGGACCAACTGTCCCCAGGCCTAGCCACAAGCTAGGCCTCTCTGGTCTGCCATCCCCGCCCCAAGGGGACTAATGGGAATGACAGTGTTATGAGCTAAAGACTCGGGCTCAGGCACCTACCCTACCCTAGAAAGGTTAATTGGCTGCCTGACCACGGTAGAGTGTGGTTGTGCTCTGCACCCCTCTGCTGTTTGTAGGCGAGCTCCCTTGCCAGTTACCTGGCTGCAGCGGTGTGAAGTGGTGTTGTCAAGCCTCTGTTAACAACTTAGGTGCACTGTGAGTGTCAAGATGGCGGTGAGACGCAGGATAAATACTGTAGGCATTGAGCTACTTCAAGGAACGATAACGCCTAGTTCTGCGCAAGTCTTATTGCCAAAGATCATCTGGGAGACATATGGCATACAAGATAGTGACTTGTATGGTGTAGCATTAAACGGAAGCCAAAGAATATTCGTCAAACTTGTATCAGCTACGGTTTATGAATCGTTAGTCACCAGGTTTCAGGACATAAGTCTTAGCGTCACACCAGCTGTCAGTGTAAGATTGATAGATGTTTCACGGCATTATACATGGATCAAGTTACGCAACGTTCCCTTTGAGGCGGACGAGGCGGATATAAAGAAAGTTTTTGAGACATATGGGACGGTGCATTATGCTCAACATGGTACGTGGGCGGCAGGTGCCTATGCTGGTTATCCAGAGGGTTCTTTCAATCACAAAATGATGTTGAGGCACCCAATACCATCATATGTGTATCTACAAGATTTCAGGATGCAGGTAATGGTAATGTACCCAGGACAACGACGTACATGCCGCCTATGTGGTGAGTATGATCACATAGCGGCGACCTGTGACAAGCGAAGATGTGCCTGGACCTGTGGTGGATGTCGCAGCCACTGCTTCAAAGGTGGCAGGTGAAAAACAAACATCGGATGGAGGGCGTGGTGTTTTGTGGAGCGAGATAGTGGATCGGGCACACAGGACTGGTGGTGAGTTGGAGTCCCTCCCCCAGCTGCCTGATCAGGTATCGTCTCCTGTGGATAAGGAGGAGCAGCAATTACAGGAGAAGGTTCTCGAGATTGAGGAAGAATTGGTGGAGGTGTTGAAGACTTTGTCACCACCAGAGAGGGACGTTACATCTGGCCGTGGTGTCATCGGAGAGCCGTCGCTTCCAGAAAGTCAGAGACATGATAATTTGGGACGTGATGGTGGTTTGGAGTCGTCCGTTGAATCATTAAACCATTCTCAGGTAGAGGTGGAGGTTCATCGAGAGGCAACATCTGATCAAGATATGTGTAACATGACGGTCACGAGAAAGAGGGCGGCTATGTCAGATTCTGATGACGTCCTTACGCCTGCACAAAGGCCTGGGAAACAGACTGAGGTGAAGTGTGAAGGTAGTGGTGTAGGTGGTGGTAGCAGCCATGATAGGAGGCACCGGAAGAAGGGGGGAGGGAAAGAGAGCACTCTGAAGGTGTCAAACTTAAATTCAAGCTCTGGAGTTGTAAAGAGTGATGAGAGGAAGCAGGGGTGGAAACTTTAATAGGCCTTAGGTGTATGTCTGTAAATGTTAATGGGTTTGTAGCGGTAAGAAGAGAGATTGGTTTCGTAATTTCCTGAACAAATCTAGAGTGGATGTTGTGTTCCTGCAGGAGCACAATTTTAAAGAGGGTAGGGTGTTGGAGATGGCAGGATTTCGAGTAGTTACCCTGCCATCTCCCCGTCTAAAAGGTGGTGTGGGAATTTTAATAAGGGAGACGAGCCCGTTTGTTTAGCAGAGAAGTGAGGGAGGAGGGGGAGGGAGGGTGTTGCGTGTGGATGGGTGGTGGATGGGTAAGCGTGTGTCTTTTGTGAGTGTGTATGCGCTGGCAGAAAATAACATCAAGGTAAAGAATGATTTTGTGTGTGAGGATCTTGTGTTTTTCTTAAGTGCACTGCCAGAGGTAGCAATTGTTGGTGGGGATTGGAATAGTGTAATCAGGGTGGCTGATGTGGACCCAAAAGGGGCTGGATATATGTCTGTGGCTCGTAGGGATTTATTAAGGGATGTTAGGTTACGTGATGCCTTTGGGGGGGGGGGAGACTGAATATACGTTTGTTAGAAGTGGATATGCTGCGAGACTAGATAGAGTGTACCTTTCTCAGGGAGTGGATGTGAAATCTTTCAGTACTGTGGAGGCTACAATGTCAGATCATAGGGCAGTGGTGGTGGAGGTTGGGTGGGGGACGCTCGCGGACATATGTAGAAGTTATTGGAAATTAAATATAAGTGTATTAGGTGATGAGGAGGGGTTGGAGGGGTTTTCAGTCCTATGGAGGGAGCTTAGTGTGGAAGAACAGGGAGTGGATGACATTGTGACATGGTGGGATAGTGTTGCAAAGGAAAGGATTAGAAAGTTTTATGTGAGAGAAGGAAAACGTATTAATAATTTAAAATATGGACTGGCTAACTATTTAGAGGATAGGTTAAGAGGTTGCGATGGGCGGGGGGTAGGTGGGAATAATTTTCCTATGGATGAAATAGCTGAAATAAAGGGGAGGTTGAGGGTGTTGCAAAATGAAAGGTTTCAAGCTGTAAGGGTGCAGGCAGGGGTGGAAGAGGTGCTTTGGGGAGACAAGCCGTCAGCGTGTGTTTTGCGGCATCAAAAGCAAAGGCAGGTGGTGACAGCTATCCCATGTTTAGAGGTAACAGAGATGGTTGGGAATTATAGAGCAGGGCAGGAGATACGAACCACGAAGGGGATGTGTGCGTATGCGGAGGCTTGGTACGAGAAGTACTGGAACAGTGGGGGGGTGGGTGACGTGGCGTTGGACAAGGTGTGTACGTATGTGACGTGTAATTTAGGAAATAGTGATAGAAAGGCTTTAGGTGGGACTATTACGGCAGAGGAAATAGAGAATGCGTTAAGGGGAATGAGGAAGGGGAAAGCGCCAGGTATTGACGGTCTCCCAGTAGAATTTTATTTACAACATTGGACGTTAATAAGGGGATTTATAGTTAGGTTATTTAATCGTATGAAGGAGAAGGGTACGTTGGGGGAGAAGCAGGTAACAGCAGTTGTAGTGTTGGTCCAGAAGGTCAAGGGGCAGCCCACCCTTCGGGAGTACCGAGCCATATCACTGCTGTGTGCAGACTATAAGGTGTTCGCAAAAATTTTAGGTAATAGGTTCAAATGTGTTGTGGGAAGGGTCATGTCAAAATCTCAGTTTGGGTTGCCGGGAAGGTCGATGATTGAAGGACATGGGATACTGAGAAGTTTTGTGGAAGCTAAGGGTGGGGGTGAAGGGGCAGCTTTGTTGGTTCTAGATTGGCAGGGAGCATATGATAGAGTGGAAAGGGGAGCTTTGCAGGTTATACTTAGGAGACAGGGTTTTGGGGAGGAAATAGTCGAGTGGGTAAATATGTTATACAAGGGGGCAAAAATGAGGATACAGATTAATGGGTGTATGGGGAGGGATATTGCAATGGGCAGAGGCCTTAGACAGGGATGCCCCATGTCCCAAATATTGTTTGCGTGTTTCCAGGACCCCTTTTATAGAATGGTTGACCGCAGCTTATGTACGCCATGTGAGGGAAGTGTGGGGGGTGGGAGGGCCTGGCCGGGTTTAATTGGATACGTTGACGACACCACTGTGCTCATTCGTGAAGGGATGCCAATGGGAGTGTTGGACGAGGTTGTGCAATTATTTGGAAGTGCCACGGGTATGCAGGTAAATAGTGCGAAGTCAAGGTGCATGGGGTTGGGTTCTTGGGGGGGTGTGGGGGGAGATGTAATGTTGTTAAAGAATGGGCGATGTCTTTAAAGATTTGTGGTATTATTTATAAGGATGACATGGTTGCGGCACGGGAGGAACACTCGGATAGGTTATTGGAAAGGATCGTGGGGCGTCTAGGTGTTCTGAGACCCCAGCACCTAACTCTTATACAGCGAGTGATAGTCGTAAACATTTTATTGTATAGTAAGATTTGGCATGTTGCAGCTGTGTTCCCAATTACAGGGACAGTGATTGCGGGAATTCTAAGACGGGTGTACAAATTTTTGTGGGGTTCACGTTGTAATTGGTTACGGAGGGAAGTTGTAATGTTACCTGTAAGTCAGGGTGGGTTGGGGTTGATGGATTTGAGACGGAGGGCTAAATGTGTGTTTATTAAATGGGAAGTGTTGCGTGAGGGTGTGAACGCGGGGCAGTTGGGAATGATACACGACAGGCTGGGTGTGTGGTATCGAGGAATGGAGTTGAGGGAATGCGAAATCGTTTTGAGGGCTGTGATGTTGGTTAAGGAACTGAGAAAGGTTCGTATAAGGGTTTTGTGTAGGTTACTTGTAGGTAGGTGTGTTATCCCAGTTGAGGGTTTGTTCCCCATGTATGCATGGAAGAGTATTTGGTTTAGACTTAGTAAAATGAAGTTAAACCCTCGGGCGCGTAAGGTGATGTTTCGTTTCCTGCATGGGATCCTGCCGTCTGGTGAGATACTACGAAACAGACAGGTTGTAGAGGGTTGGAGGTGTGGTATCTGTGGAGGGGATGAGACTGCGTTCCATGTAGTTTACTTTTGTGAAGGGCTAGAGGAGGTTAGGTGCTGGTTAAGTAGGTTGGTACAGAGGGTGGGGGGCCGTGGGGTGTCGGTTCTGCGTGCTTTAAGTCTAGATACGGGTGGGTTAGACGAGGGTGTCATAAGAGCTTTAGATTATATCATGGTAGATTATATATATATGTCGTGGGTGATGAGGGGGAGAGGGGATAGTGAGGAGAGAAGAAAGGTTCTTGCGGTAACGTTCTATCGTACGATGTGTCGTAACAGAGATTTGTATGGGAGGAGGTGGGATCAGGCTTTCTCAGAGGGGTATAGAATGCTAACGTTAGGGATTCTCGTAAATCTGTGATTGATAATGAGTGAGTGAAGGGGTTTTCATAGGTTGGAGGGAGTCAGGGGGTCACAACGGGCTCGCCTCCTTTGGGGGGGGGGGTCGTGAGAGTGTTGTGAATGTGGGTTTGGAAAGGTTTCCTGGTTTTCATTGAGACTTTATGGCAGCCAAGTGTGGATGTAGAGCTCAAGGTCTCATTATGTTAGATACACACTTTTCAGAATGTAGGTATAATATAGTAGATTTTTTTATGTATAATTTGATGTGTATCAGTCTTGTATGACACGATTCTTGAGTAGTAAGTTATTTGCGATATGAAGTGTGTATTAGTTTGTATGTATGTTACGTGCTGAGTTTTTGCACGATGAGATATACTTAGATACTGTTTTGCTTTGTGCATACAGTGCATCTGATTAATGTGATGTTGTGAAACTTTTTGTGTGTGTGTGTGTGTGTGTGTGTGTGTGTGTGTGTGTGTGTGTGTGGGTGTGGGTGTGTGGGTGTGGGTGTGTGTATATATATATATCCCTTTCTATTGTATTGAGCCTTTGTCATGGGTCAGACGTTATGTAATACTTTATATATGTATGACTCGATTCTTTTTAAAGTTTATAATTATGGTCTGTACCCTGATACCGGTTTGGTGTCAATGCTCAGTTCTTGATGTTAAGTTTTAGTCTGTATGGTATACAGACATATCTAGACGGTTTATGTTTTTTTTTCGTATGTTGGTATATGTTTAGTTTAATATGTTTATTATGCACCCCATACCCATCCTGTGGGCGGTAGTCAAAAGATTACAGAGGTACATAATGGGTCCAGGGACTGGGCCTCAAAGTTTTGATAGCTGAGCAAGTTACAGAGGTAATGAATTCACAATTTACAAAGGTAATGAACTCACAATTTACAAAGGTAATGAACTCCAGGTAGGTCTAGTCACAATCATGACAAGTTACAAAGGTATTTACAGATTACAGAGGTACACAATGGGTCCAGGGACCGGGCTCCAAAGTTTTGATGGCTGAACTAGATACAAGGTAATGAACTCACAAGTTACAAAGGTAATGAACTCACAAGTTACAAAGGTAATGAATACTGTAAGAATGGTTACTTACGTTTATACATGGCTGCAATCATGAACAAATTTTAGAGTAATGAGCAATTCACACTTCCACACCCGGTCACAACTGTAGTGAGTTATTGGTGCAAATGTTGATTGCTGAGTCTCTCTCTCACACACACACACACACACACATACAAATTCATACACACACACACACATAAACACACACACGCACACACACACACACACACACAAACACACACACACACACACACACACACACACACACATACACAAACTCATACACACACATGCACACACACTCATACACACACACACACACACACTCATACACACACACACACTCATACTCACACACACACACACACACACACACACACACACACACACACACACACACACACACACACACACACACACACACACACACTCACACACTACTGGAGTATGCAGCACCTGTTTGGAACCTGCACTTGATAAAGCACGTCAAGAAACTAGAGAAAGTACAAAGGTTTGCGACAAGGTTAGTTCCAGAGCTAAGGGGAATGTCCTATGAAGAAAGATTAAGGGAAATCGGCCTGACCACACTGGAGGACAGGAGGGTCAGGGGAGACATGATAACGACATATAAAATACTGCGTGGAATAGACAAGGTGGACAAAGACAGGATGTTCCAGGGAGGGGACACAGAAACAAGAGGCCACAATTGGAAGTTGAAGACACAAATGAGTCAGAGAGATAGTAGGAAGTATTTCTTCAGTCATAGAGTTGTAAGGCAGTGGAATAGCCTAGAAAATGACGTAGTGGAGGCAGGAACCATACACAGTTTTAAGACGAGGTTTGATAAAGCTCATGGAGCGGGGAGAGAGAGGGCCTAGTAGCAACCGGTGAAGAGGCGGGGCCAGGAGCTAGGACTCGACCCCTGCAACCACAAATAGGTGAGTACAAATAGGTGAGTGAGTACACTCATACACATACACACAAACACACACACACACACACACACACACACACACACACACACACACACACACACACACACACACACACACACACACACAAGAAAGAATCAATGAGAAGTCCCCAGACATCATAGCAGTTACAGAAACAAAACTCATGGAGACAATAACAGATGCAATCTTCCCACCAGGATACCAGATCATGAGGAAAGATAGAAGGGGCAGGGGGGGAGGTGGGGTTGCTCTGCTCGTAAAAAACAGATGGAAATTCGAGAAAATGGAAGGAATAGATGAGACGGGAGAAAGAGACTACATAGCAGGTACACTTCAGTCTGGGGAACACAAAGTGGTCATTGCAGTGATGTATAATCCACCACAGAACTGCAGGAGGCCAAGAGAGGAATATGAAGAGAGCAACAGAGCAATGGTGGACACACTTGCTGAGGTGGTAAGAAGAGCTCACTCCAGCAGAGCAAAGTTGCTGGTTATGGGGGATTTCAACCACAGGGAGATTGACTGGGAAAACCTGGAGCCACATGGTGGTCCCGAAACATGGAGAGCCAGGATGTTGGACGTGGTGCTGGAAAACCTCATGCACCAACATGTTAAGGACACTACCAGAGTGAGAGGGAAGGATGAACCAGCAAGATTGGACCTTGTGTTCACCCTGGGCAGCTCAGACATTGAGGACATCAAGTATGAGAGTCCCCTAGGAGCTAGCGACCACGTGGTTCTGTGCTTTGAATACATAGTAGAGCTGCAAGTGGAGAGAATAACAGGAGTAGAATGGGGAAAGCCTGACTATAAAAGAGGGGACTACATAGGGTTGAAGAACTTCCTGCGGGAGGTCCAGTGGGACAGAGAACTGGCAGGAAAACCAGTAAATGAAATGATGGAATATGTAGCAACAAAATGCAAGGAGGCAGTGGAAAGGTTCATTCCCAAGGGCAACAGTAACAACGAGAAGACCAGAACAAGCCCCTGGTTTACCCGACGGTGTAAGGAGGCAAAAACAAAGTGCAATAGAGAATGGAAAAGTACAGAAGGCAGAGAACACACGAAAATAGGGAGATCAGTCGCAGAGCCAGGAATGAGTACGCACAGGTAAGGAGGGAGGCCCAGCGACAGTATGAAAATGACATAGCATCGGGAATCAAGACTGACCCAAAACTGTTGTATAGCCACATCAGGAGGAAGACAACAGTCAAAGACCAGGTGATCAGATTAAGGACAGAAGGTGGAGAACTCACAAGAAATGATCAGGAGGTATGTGAGGAGCTGAACAGGAGATTTAAGGAAGTTTTTACAGTAGAGACAGGAAGGGCTGTGGGAAGACAGCACAGAAGGGAACATCAAGAGGGAATATACCAACAAGTGTTGGATGACATACGAACAACTGAGGAGGAGGTGAAGAAGCTCTTAAATGACCTTGACACCTCAAAGGCGATGGGACCGGACAACATCTCCCCATGGGTCCTTAGAGAAGGAGCAGAGATGCTGTGTGTGCCTCTAACCACAATCTTCAACACATCCCTTGAAACTGGGCAACTACCTGAGAAATGGAAGACAGCTAATGTAGTCCCCATATTTAAGAAAGGAAACAGAAACGAGGCACTAAACTACAGACCTGTGTCTCTGACATGTATTGTGTGCAAAGTCATGGAGAAGATTATCAGGAGGAGAGTGGTCGAACACCTGGAAAGGAACAAGATTATAAATGAAAACCAGCATGGGTTCATGGAAGGCAAATCTTGTATCACAAACCTCCTGGAGTTTTATGACAAGGTAACAGAAGTAAGACACGAGAGAGAGGGTTGGGTAGATTGCGTTTTCCTAGACTGCAGGAAGGCCTTTGACACAGTTCCCCACAAGAGATTAGTGCAGAAGCTGGAGGATCAGGCACACGTAAAAGGAAGGGCACTGCAATGGATAAGGGAATACCTGACAGGGAGGCAGCAACGAGTCATGGTACGTGAAGAGGTATCACAGTGGGCGCCTGTTACGAGCGGGGTCCCACAGGGGTCAGTTCTAGGACCAGTGCTATTTTTGATATATGTGAACGACATGATGGAAGGAATAGACTCTGAAGTGTCCCTGTTCGCAGATGACGTGAAGTTGATGAGAAGAATTAAATCGGACGAGGATGAGGCAGGACTGCAAAGAGACCTGGAGAGGCTGGACATGTGGTCCAGTAACTGGCTTCTCGAATTCAATCCAGCCAAATGCAAAGTCATGAAGATTGGGGAGGGGCAAAGAAGACCGCAGACAGAGTATAGACTAGGTGGACAAAGACTACAGACCTCACTCAGGGAGAAAGACCTTGGGGTGACCATAACACCGAGCACATCACCGGAGGCACACATCATCCAAATAACCGCTGCAGCATACGGGCGCCTGGCAAACCTGAGAATAGCATTCCGATACCTTAATAAGGAATCGTTCAAGACACTGTACACTGTGTATGTTAGGCCCATACTGGAGTATGCAGCACCAGTCTGGAACCCACACCTGGTCAAGCACGTCCAGAAGTTAGAGAAAGTACAAAGGTTTGCAACAAGGCTAGTCCCAGAGCTCAAGGGAATGTCGTACGAGGAAAGGTTAAGGGAAATCGGACTGACGACACTGGAGGACAGAAGGGTCAGGGGAGACATGATAACGACATACAAGATACTGCGGGGAATAGACAAGGTGGACAGAGATAGGATGTTCCAGAGAGGGGACACAGGGACAAGGGGTCACAACTGGAAGCTGAAGACTCAGACGAGTCACAGGGACGTTAGGAAGTATTTCTTCAGTCATAGAGTTGTCAGCAAGTGGAATAGCCTAGCAAGTGAAGTAGTGGAGGCAGGAACCATACATAGTTTTAAGAAGAGGTATGACAAAGCTCAGGAAGCAGAGAGAGAGAGGATCCAGTAGCGATCAGTGAAGAGGTGGGGCCAGGAGCTGAGTCTCGACCCCTGCAACCACAATTAGGTGAGTACAATTAGGTGAGTACACACATGCACATATGTGGTAATGCTTTATTTACAGCTAGCAAAGTCAGGGTATTTCTCCAGAATGGTCTGTAATATACCACTGTGGATAAAATACTTAGCCATTTCTTGAACACTTCTGAGTGAGTTGTTTCTAAATTCATTAATTTTTTTTTTTTTTTTTTTTTTTTTAGTCGCCGGACTGTGAGAACGATCTTCTGATGAATTGTGCAGATGATGCTGAAAGGGAGCGGCTGCTGGATCAATATTATGAAGTGGAGGACAACATTGTGTCCTGCAAAACTAAGGCTTTGGAGAAGGTAAAGTGTGTAAATAATGTTGTTGGTCATCCTAGTAAGAAAAATCAGAGGTGTCTACCAAAACTCCCAGAATTATGCATGCCTGTGTTTAATCCGGGAGAAAACTGGGAGGAGTTTTGGTCTATCTGTAAAGCAGTCATACATGATAGGAGTGATCTTCCAAGTGTTACCAAATTATGCTATTTAAAGGACAAGGGAAGATGCACATGTTCTCATACAAGCATTCCCAAATGTAGATGACTCCTATAGTGAGGTAGGTAGTAGGTTGGTAGACATCAACCACCCAGGGAAGTACTACCGTCATGCCAGATGACTGTGAAACAGAAACCTGTAACTGTTTTGCATGATGGTAGGATTGCTGTTTTCTTTTTCTGTCTCATAAACACGCTAGATAACAGGGATATCTTGCTACTCCTACTTACACTTTGGTCACACTTCACAGACACGCACATGCATATATATATACATACATCTAGGTTTTTCTCCTTTTTCTAAATAGCTCTTGTTCTTCTTTATTTCTTCTGTTGTCCATGGAGAAGTGGAAAATAATCTTTCCTCCGTAAGCCATGCGTGTCGCATGAGGCGACTAAAATGCCGGGAGCAATGGGCTAAGCCCGGTGGCCTGGTGGCTAAAGCTCCCGCTTCACACACGGAGGGCCCGGGTTCGATTCCCGGCGGGTGGAAACATTCGACACGTTTCCTTACACCTGTTGTCCTGTTCACCTAGCAGCAAATAGGTACCTGGGTGTTAGTCGACTGGTGTGGGTCGCATCCTGGGGGACAAGATTAAGGACCCCAATGGAAATAAGTTAGACAGTCCTCGATGACGCACTGACTTTCTTGGGTTATCCTGGGTGGCTAACCCTCCGGGGTTAAAAATCCGAACGAAATCTCTTATCTTCTCCTGTAGACATTTACTAAAAGAGAGAAGAAGAGAAACTTTATAAAACTGGGCTGCTTAAATGTGCGTGGATGTAGTGCGGATGACAAGAAACAGATGATTGCTGATGTTATGAATGAAAAGAAGTTGGATGTCCTGGCCCTAAGCGAAACAAAGCTGAAGGGGGTAGGGGAGTTTCAGTGGGGGGAAATAAATGGGATTAAATCTGGAGTATCTGAGAGAGTTAGAGCAAAGGAAGGGGTAGCATTAATGTTGAAGGATCAGTTATGGAAGGAGAAAAGAGAATATGAATGTGTAAATTCAAGAATTATGTGGATTAAAGTAAAGGTTGGATGCGAGAAGTGGGTCATAATAAGCGTGTATGCACCTGGAGAAGAGAGGAATGCAGAGGAGAGAGAGAGATTTTGGGAGATGTTAAGTGAATGTATAGGAGCCTTTGAACCAAGTGAGAGAGTAATTGTGTTAGGGGACCTGAATGCTAAAGTAGGAGAAACTTTTAGAGAGGGTGTGGTAGGTAAGTTTGGGGTGCCAGGTGTAAATGATAATGGGAGCCCTTTGATTGAACTTTGTATAGAAAGGGGTTTAGTTATAGGTAATACATATTTTAAGAAAAAGAGGATAAATAAGTATACAAGATATGATGTAGGGCGAAATGACAGTAGTTTGTTGGATTATGTATTGGTAGATAAAAGACTGTTGAGTAGACTTGAGGATGTACATGTTTATAGAGGGGCCACAGATATATCAGATCACTTTCTAGTTGTAGCTACACTGAGAGTAAAAGGTAGATGGGATACAAGGAGAATAGAAGTATCAGGGAAGAGAGAGGTGAAGGTTTATAAACTAAAAGAGGAGGCAGTTAGGGTAAGATATAAACAGCTATTGGAGGATAGATGGGCTAATGAGAGCATAGGCAATGGGGTCGAAGAGGTATGGGGTAGGTTTAAAAACGTAGTGTTAGAGTGTTCAGCAGAAGTTTGTGGTTACAGGAAAGTGGGTGCGGGAGGGAAGAGGAGCGATTGGTGGAATGATAATGTAAAGAGAGTAGTAAGGGAGAAAAAGTTAGCATATGAGAAGTTTTTACAAAGTAGAAGTGATGCAAGGAGGGAAGAGTATATGGAGAAAAAGAGAGAGGTTAAGAGAGTGGTGAAGCAATGTAAAAAGAGAGCAAATGAGAGAGTGGGTGAGATGTTATCAACAAATTTTGTTGAAAATAAGAAAAAGTTTTGGAGTGAGATTAACAAGTTAAGAAAGCCTAGAGAACAAATGGATTTGTCAGTTAAAAATAGGAGAGGAGAGTTATTAAATGGAGAGTTAGAGGTATTGGGAAGATAGAGGGAATGTTTTGAGGAATTGTTAAATGTTGATGAAGATAGGGAAGCTGTGATTTCGTGTATAGGACAAGGAGGAATAACATCTTGTAGGAGTGAGGAAGAGCCAGTTGTGAGTGTGGGGGAAGTTCGTGAGGCAGTAGGTAAAATGAAAGGGGGTAAGGCAGCCGGGATTGATGGGATAAAGATAGAAATGTTAAAAGCAGGTTGGGATATAGTTTTGGAGTGGTTGGTGCAATTATTTAATAAATGTATGGAAGAGGGTAAGGTACCTAGGGATTGGCAGAGAGCATGCATAGTTCCTTTGCATAAAGGCAAAGGGGATAAAAGAGAGTGCAAAAATTATAGGGGGATAAGTCTGCTGAGTATACCTGGTAAAGTGTATGGTAGAGTTATTATTGAAAGAATTAAGAGTAAGACGGAGAATAGGATAGCAGATGAACAAGGAGGCTTTAGGAAAGGTAGGGGGGGTGTGGACCAGGTGTTTACAGTGAAACATATAAGTGAACAGTATTTAGATAAGGCTAAAGAGGTCTTTGTGGCATTTATGGATTTGGAAAAGGCGTATGACAGGGTGGATAGGGGGGCAATGTGGCAGATGTTGCAAGTGTATGGTGTAGGAGGTAGGTTACTGAAAGCAGTGAAGAGTTTTTACGAGGATAGTGAGGCTCAAGGTAGAGTATGTAGGAAAGAGGGAAATTTTTTCCCAGTAAAAGTAGGCCTTAGACAAGGATGTGTGATGTCACCGTGGTTGTTTAATATATTTATAGATGGGGTTGTAAGAGAAGTAAATGCGAGGGTCTTGGCAAGAGGTATTTACCTGGAGTTTACCTGGAGAGAGTTCCGGGGGTCAACGCCCCCGCGGCCCGGTCTGTGACCAGGCCTCCTGGTGGATCAGAGCCTGATCAACCAGGCTGTTGCTGCTGGCTGCACGCAAACCAACGTACGAGCCACAGCCCGGCTGATCCGGAACTGACTTTAGGTGCTTGTCCAGTGCCAGCTTGAAGACTGCCAGGGGTCTGTTGGTAATCCCCCTTATGTGTGCTGGGAGGCAGTTGAACAGTCTCGGGCCCCTGACACTTATTGTATGGTCTCTTAACGTGCTAGTGACACCCCTGCTTTTCATTGGGGGGATGGTGCATCGTCTGCCAAGTCTTTTGCTTTCGTAGTGAGTGATTCTCGTGTGCAAGTTCGGTACTAGTCCCTCTAGGATTTTCCAGGTGTATATAATCATGTATCTCTCCCTCCTGCGTTCCAGGGAATACAGGTTTAGGAACCTCAAGCGCCCCACTCCACAAAGGGGGCAGTAAAGCAACAGCAAAGAACTACAGACCAATAGCACTAACATCCCATATCATAAAAATCTTTGAAAGGGTCCTAAGAAGCAAGATCACCACCCATCTAGAAACCCATCAGTTACACAACCCAGGGCAACATGGGTTTAGAACAGGTCGCTCCTGTCTGTCTCAACTACTGGATCACTACGACAAGGTCCTAAATGCACTAGAAGACAAAAAGAATGCAGATGTAATATATACAGACTTTGCAAAAGCCTTCGACAAGTGTGACCATGGCGTAATAGCGCACAAAATGCGCGCTAAAGGAATAACAGGAAAAGTCGGTCGATGGATCTATAATTTCCTCACTAACAGAACACAGAGAGTAGTCGTCAACAGAGTAAAGTCCGAGGCAGCTACGGTGAAAAGCTCTGTTCCACAAGGCACAGTACTAGCTCCCATCTTGTTCCTCATCCTCATATCCGACATAGACAAGGATGTCAGCCACAGCACCGTGTCTTCCTTTGCAGATGACACCCGAATCTGCATGACAGTGTCTTCCATTGCAGACACTGCAAGGCTCCAGGCGGACATCAACCAAATCTTTCAGTGGGCTGCAGAAAACAATATGAAGTTCAACGATGAGAAATTTCAATTACTCAGATATGGTAAACATGAGGAAATTAAATCTTCATCAGAGTACAAAACAAATTCTGGCCACAAAATAGAGCGAAACACCAACGTCAAAGACCTGGGAGTGATTATGTCGGAGGATCTCACCTTCAAGGACCATAACATTGTATCAATCGCATCTGCTAGAAAAATGACAGGATGGATAATGAGAACCTTCAAAACTAGGGAGGCCAAGCCCATGATGACACTCTTCAGGTCACTTGTTCTATCTAGGCTGGAATATTGCTGCACTCTAACAGCACCTTTCAAGGCAGGTGAAATTGCCGACCTAGAAAATGTACAGAGAACTTTCACGGCGCGCATAACGGAGATAAAACACCTCAATTACTGGGAGCGCTTGAGGTTTCTAAACCTGTATTCCCTGGAACGCAGGAGGGAGAGATACATGATTATATACACCTGGAAAATCCTAGAGGGACTAGTACCGAACTTGCACACGAAAATCACTCACTACGAAAGCAAAAGACTTGGCAGACGATGCACCATCCCCCCAATGAAAAGCAGGGGTGTCACTAGCACGTTAAGAGACCATACAATAAGTGTCAGGGGCCCGAGACTGTTCAACTGCCTCCCAGCACACATAAGGGGGATTACCAACAGACCCCTGGCAGTCTTCAAGCTGGCACTGGACAAGCACCTAAAGTCAGTTCCTGATCAGCCGGGCTGTGGCTCGTACGTTGGTTTGCGTGCAGCCAGCAGCAACAGCCTGGTTGATCAGGCGCTGATCCACCAGGAGGCCTGGTCACAGACCGGGCCGCGGGGGCATTGACCCCCGAAACTCTCTCCAGGTAAACTCCAGGTATGCGCGCCGTGAAAGTTCTCTGTACATTTTCTAGGTCGGCAATTTCACCTGCCTTGAAAGGTGCTGTTAGTGTGCAGCAATATTCCAGCCTAGATAGAACAAGTGACCTGAAGAGTGTCATCATGGGCTTGGCCTCCCTAGTTTTGAAGGTTCTCATTATCCATCCTGTCATTTTTCTAGCAGATGCGATTGATACAATGTTATGGTCCTTGAAGGTGAGATCCTCCGACATGATCACTCCCAGGTCTTTGACGTTGGTGTTTCGCTCTATTTTGTGGCCAGAATTTGTTTTGTACTCTGATGAAGATTTAATTTCCTCATGTTTACCATATCTGAGTAATTGAAATTTCTCATCGTTGAACTTCATATTGTTTTCTGCAGCCCACTGAAAGATTTGGTTGATGTCCGCCTGGAGCTTTGCAGTGTCTGCAATGGAAGACACTGTCATGCAGATTCGGGTGTCATCTGCAAAGGAAGACACGGTGCTGTGGCTGACATCCTTGTCTATGTCGGATATGAGGATGAGGAACAAGATGGGAGCGAGTACTGTGCCTTGTGGAACAGAGCTTTTCACCGTAGCTGCCTCGGACTTTACTCTGTTGACGACTACTCTCTGTGTTCTGTTAGTGAGGAAATTATAGATCCATCGACCGACTTTTCCTGTTATTCCTTTAGCACGCATTTTGTGCGCTATTACGCCATGGTCACACTTGTCGAAGGCTTTTGCAAAGTCTGTATATATTACATCTGCATTCTTTTTGTCTTCTAGTGCATTTAGGACCTTGTCGTAGTGATCCAATAGTTGAGACAGACAAGAGCGACCTGTTCTAAACCCATGTTGCCCTGGGTTGTGTAACTGATGGGTTTCTAGATGGGTGGTGATCTTGCTTCTTAGGACCCTTTCCAGGTTGCAGAGCGGGCACTCTATTTCTGGAACAACGAGTACATCATGAGCCTAATAGAGGAAAATTCTAATGTGATCCTTCCTATAATGTTTCCAGCACTCTACAGAATTAGCAAGGAACATTGGAATCAGACAATTGTTGCGTTAGTCTACAACGTGCTCAAAACTTTTATGGAAATGAACAGCAAGCTGTTTGATGAACTTACAGCTTCGTACAAGGCAGAGAGGCAAAGAAGAAACGTGGAGTTAAAAGATAAAGAATCACACACAAAGTGGGAGTTGTCACAGCTGCTCTTTGCTGATGACACTGTGCTCTTGGGAGATTCTGAAGAGAAGTTGCAGAGATTGGTGGATGAATTTGGTAGGGTGTGCAAAAGAAGAAAATTAAAGGTGAATACAGGAAAGAGTAAGGTTTTGAGGATAACAAAAAGATTAGGTGATGAAAGATTGAATATCAGATTGGAGGGAGAGAGTATGGAGGAGGTGAATGTATTCAGATATTTGGGAGTGGACGTGTCAGCGGATGGGTCTATGAAAGATGAGGTGAATCATAGAATTGATGAGGGGAAAAGAGTGAGTGGTGCACTTAGGAGTCTGTGGAGACAAAGAACTTTGTCCTTGGAAGCAAAGAGGGGAATGTATGAGAGTAAAGTTTTACCAACGCTCTTATATGGGTGTGAATCATGGGTGATGAATGTTGCAGCGAGGAGAAGGCTGGAGGCAGTGGAGATGTCATGTCTGAGGGCAATGTGTGGTGTGAATATAATGCAGAGAATTCGTAGTTTGGAAGTTAGGAGGAGGTGCAGGATTACCAAAACTGTTGTCCAGAGGGCTGAGGAAGGGTTGTTGAGGTGGTTCGGACATGTAGAGAGAATGGAGCGAAACAGAATGACTTCAAGAGTGTATCAGTCTGTAGTGGAAGGAAGGCGGGGTAGGGGTCGGCCTAGGAAAGGTTGGAGAGAGGGGGTAAAGGAGGTTTTGTGTGCGAGAGGCTTGGACTTCCAGCAGGCATGCGTGAGCGTGTTTGATAGGAGTGAATGGAGACAAATGGTTTTTAATACTTGACGTGCTGTTGGAGTATGAGCAAAGTAACATTTATGAAGGGGTTCAGGGAAACCGGCAGGCCGGACTTGAGTCCTGGAGATGGGAAGTACAGTGCCTGCACTCTGAAGGAGGGGTGTTAATGTTGCAGTTTAAAAACTGTAGTGTAAAGCACCCTTCTGGCAAGACAGTGATGGAGTGAATGATGGTGAAAGTTTTTCTTTTTCGGGCCACCCTGCCTTGGTGGGAATCGGCCAGTGTGATAATAAAAAATAAAAATCCTATAGTGAGGGAGTTGACTTGTTGGAGGTCACTTACGGTAACTTGGAGCAAAGTAGGCTGGATCTAGTAGCTATTTGGCTAGTTTGAAGACTCCAGATCACAACCGCAACGGCTTACAGCAATTTAGGATCAAACTAGAAAGCACTCCTAAGACCTTGAGTAATAAATATGATCTGGATGGAGCAGAGTGGTTGTTGAGTGCCTTGATTCAGAATAAATTGAACCACAAGACAGTAGAGTGGCTATCTAACAGATATCACAAGGGTTACTTCGGGTTGGAAGAAATAAGAGTGGGCCTGCAGGAGCTAATTGTCCAACTGCAGACCAGCCAACCCATTACCTCTAGGAATACCACGTCTACAGACCCCAGTGCACCTGTCAAGTTCCACAAAAGGAAACTTTATCCCAATATCAATAATCATAAGTCACCTACTAAACGGGGTTACGTAGGCACATATCAAGTGACAGGGGCCAGTAATAGTGGTTCTCCACATCAAAGCAAGAGGAGGAAGTACCACAATAAGGGTAGCCCAGTTGATAAGAGGTCAGGCAAAGAAAGGAGAGATTGTATCTTCTGCAACGGTACTCATTTCTTTAAGAACTGTAATGCCTATAATTTATGGGATGTTAAAGTGGAAAGATTGGAAGAGCTTGCTAGATGTATCAGGTGTCTAGGAAATCATAATGTAAGGGATTGCCGTGCTAACTTGCACCATTGTTATCAGTGTAACAAGGAAAGACACCACATAGCTATGTGTAAGGGCGGATCTAATCGTAATGATGGTAACAATAGTACTGATAGTGATAATAACCCGGACACAACAGTAGCCAACGTAAAGATTGCAGATAATTGTTCGCATCGCTATTGGGCCATGCGGTCAGGCTGCGCAGTAGCTCCTGATTCAACTGATTTCTGCGCAGTTTTCACAGACCACTGCAAGTCACAAGATGGTGGACCGACAAGGCAGGAGAGTTAACAAGGTCTGTGTTGCATTCACACAAGGCTCCCTCAGTGTTTCTACAATGCACACATTAATGCCAAGCATTATACGAGACGTCTACAGCATCCCCAATGAAGAATTATATGGCATAGCTTTGAATGGGATGTCAAGGATATTTATAAAATTCGTGAATGCCGGCTTCTACAACAAGATTGTGGAAACTTTTCAAGAAAGGAGAATGGTAGTGAATTCGGCTGTGGAAGTGTGTCTACATGACGTGTCGACGTATGTCATCTGGGTCAAGGTGAGAAATGTGCCTTTCGAGGTGGAGGAGTACGATCTGTGGGATGTTTTCGGCAGATACGGAACGGTGCATGCAGCGACCAAGGAGTGTGGAGAGAGGGCCCATACGAGGGGTTCCTGGAGGGCTCCTTCACCATCAAGATGACGCTCCGCCAGTCGATTCCCTCTTATGTACTTCTGGAGAAATATAGGACCCAGGTGTTTGTTCATTACGCGGGCCAAAGGAAGACTTGCAGACTATGCAACTCTTTTGAGCATATGGCTGCCCAGTGCCCCCGTCGACTGGTTGGCCACTCCCGGGACCAATCACCTGTGGGCCTATGGGCTGAGGCTTTCGTGACTGAGCCTGGTACCTCAGCTGGGCAAGTTCCCAACCTTTGGAGTGATGAGATGCAACAGGAGAACACGCAGTCTACGATGTGTGCCACCCTGTCTGTGGATGCATCGACCGTACCCACGCTTACAGTGGATCCTGTGGGGCCTGAGGTTTTGCCACAGGATAAGTCACTGGAAGACGTGTTGCAGGACCTTCTAGATGGAACAGAACATGGTCCTGTTGTTTTGACGGCGTGTCGTGAGTTAACGACTGAGGAATCCCCTAACATGGAAATGCAGGACAAAACCACGTTCGTACGGACGCATGAGGTGGTGGTGGAGGTTCACCAGGAGGCTTCGTCCAGCGAGGAAATGCATGTGGATGGCAGCTCCCGCAAACGTTCGGCGGGAGCGTTGGATATGGACGACGTCTTGACACCAGGACAGCGCCCAGGGAGGAAATCGTGGGCGAAAGTGGCTGAGCCGCCTGTCACAGAAGGGATAGTTTCAAGGTCCCAGCATAATATAGTATATATAGCATATATAGCATATATAGCATAGTATGATAATTCTATGTAACTGTATTTGTGTATACCTGAATAAATTTACTTACTTACTTACTTAAGGGTAGAGTGCAGGGAAAGGGGGGTCTCGAGAAGCCGAATGACAAAGACGGGCAGTCTAATGTGCAAGTGGGAACAGGAAAGACCCAAAAACATAGAGGTAAACCACCTTTTTTGTAAATTCAAGTGTGTTACTATCAATGCCAATGGCTTAAGGACTGAAGTTAAAAAAGTGTGGATGGAGTGGTTTTTGCGTCGTTACGATGTGGATGCATGTTTTATGCAAGAACATAATTATAAATTTGGTAGAGAGTTACGGTTGAAAGGTTACCGAATGTATGTGAGTAATTCTTTAAAATTAAAGGGAGGGGTGGCTATAGCGGTGAAGGAGTCCAGCCCTTGGAGCATCTTGGGATGGGAGGAGAGGGGAGATGGAAGGGTGGTAAGGGTGGATGGGTATTGGGGTGGGGTTAGAGTTTGTTTTATCGGAGTTTATATGCCAGTGGACAGTAACTCTAAAGTTAAAATGGACTTTGTGAGGGAGGCTTCAACGTTTCACATCCGGGGTTCACCTTTAATTTCGGTCTTAGGTGGGGATTGGAATTGCATTATCCTATGGAGAGGGAGCATGGACACGGGGGTCGTCCCTCAGTTACTAAAAACAACAGACATAGCCCCACTCCACAAAGGGGGCAGTAAAGCAACAGCAAAGAACTACAGACCAATAGCACTAACATCCCATATCATAAAAATCTTTGAAAGGGTCCTAAGAAGCAAGATCACCACCCATCTAGAAACCCATCAGTTACACAACCCAGGGCAACATGGGTTTAGAACAGGTCGCTCCTGTCTGTCTCAACTACTGGATCACTACGACAAGGTCCTAAATGCACTAGAAGACAAAAAGAATGCAGATGTAATATATACAGACTTTGCAAAAGCCTTCGACAAGTGTGACCATGGCGTAATAGCGCACAAAATGCGCGCTAAAGGAATAACAGGAAAAGTCGGTCAATGGATCTATAATTTCCTCACTAACAGAACACAGAGAGTAGTCGTCAACAGAGTAAAGTCCGAGGCAGCTACAGTGAAAAGCTCTGTTCCACAAGGCACAGTACTAGCTCCGATCTTGTTCCTCATCCTCATATCCGACATAGACAAGGATGTCAGCCACAGCACCGTGTCTTCCTTTGCAGATGACACCCGAATCTGCATGACAGTGTCTTCCATTGCAGACACTGCAAGGCTCCAGGCGGACATCAACCAAATCTTTCAGTGGGCTGCAGAAAACAATATGAAGTTCAACGATGAGAAATTTCAATTACTCAGATATGGTAAACATGAGGAAATTAAATCTTCATCAGAGTACAAAACAAATTCTGGCCACAAAATAGAGCGAAACACCAACGTCAAAGACCTGGGAGTGATTATGTCGGAGGATCTCACCTTCAAGGACCATAACATTGTATCAATCGCATCTGCTAGAAAAATGACAGGATGGATAATGAGAACCTTCAAAACTAGGGAGGCCAAGCCCATGATGACACTCTTCAGGTCACTTGTTCTATCTAGGCTGGAATATTGCTGCACTCTAACAGCACCTTTCAAGGCAGGTGAAATTGCCGACCTAGAAAATGTACAGAGAACTTTCACGGCGCGCATAACGGAGATAAAACACCTCAATTACTGGGAGCGCTTGAGGTTTCTAAACCTGTATTCCCTGGAACGCAGGAGGGAGAGATACATGATTATATACACCTGGAAAATCCTAGAGGGACTAGTACCGAACTTGCACACGAAAATCACTCACTATGAAAGCAAAAGACTTGGCAGACGATGCACCATCCCCCCAATGAAAAGCAGGGGTGTCACTAGCACGTTAAGAGACCATACAATAAGTGTCAGGGGCCCGAGACTGTTCAACTGCCTCCCAGCACACATAAGGGGGATTACCAACAGACCCCTGGCAGTCTTCAAGCTGGCACTGGACAAGCACCTAAAGTCAGTTCCTGATCAGCCGGGCTGTGGCTCGTACGTTGGTTTGCGTGCAGCCAGCAGCAACAGCCTGGTTGATCAGGCGCTGATCCACCAGGAGGCCTGGTCACAGACCGGGCCGCGGGGGCGTTGACCCCCGAAACTCTCTCCAGGTAAACTCCAGGTATCCGCCATGGGGATGTTGAGCCAAGGGGGGCGGGGTGCGTTCTACCTGTCCTGGAGGAATATAGCAAATAATATTGTTGCAGTAATAACACCAGGAGGCAGCTCTGATGAAAACTCACACTCACACGAGCTTTTAAATCTTTGCACAAAATTCAATTTAAACCAGCAAATAATAGAGCCTACTAGAATGGAGAATACACTAGACCTCATCTTCACTAACAATGATGATCTGATAAGAAATGTCACCATATCAAAAACAATATACTCAGATCACAACATAATTGAGGTTCAGACATGTATGCGTGGAGCCCCAGACCGACATAATGAGACTAGTCACGAGGGAGCATTCACCAAATTCAACTTCAATAACAAAAACATAAAGTGGGACCAAGTAAACCAAGTCCTAACCGATATAAGCTGGGAAGATATACTAAGCAACACAGACCCCAACTTATGCCTAGAACAGATTAACTTGGTGGTCTCCCCACCCACTCTTCCATTAATCTGTACCCTCACCATTGCATCGCGATACAAAGCATCTACCCATCCCACTGTTTCTTCCCCAAACCCCTGGCCCCTGAGGATGGCTCTCAGTGCCTCTCATTCCACTCTGTCATATGCTCCCTGCCAGTCTAAAGCCACCAAACCCCCTCCCCCCCTTTTGCTTCCACGAAATCCCTTAGGAACCCATGTCCCTCCACCATAGACCTCCCTCGCAACCAAACTGAGTTCTCGATATTACTCTATCCACTACGCATTTAAACCGATTCCCCAAAATTTTGGCAAACAGCTTATAATCTGTGCATAACAATGATATTGCCCAGTAGTCCCTAAGTGTATGTTGCCCCTTACCCTTCGGTACCAATACTACTACAGATGTTGCCTGCTTCTTCCCCAACTCTCCCCTCTCCTTCATTAAATTTAACATCCTAACCAAAAAACCCCTCATTAACTCCCAATGCTGTTGATAAAACTCTGCTGGGAGTTCATCGATTCTTGGAGCTTTACCCTTATGCATTTCACTTAAAGCCTTCCATGTTTGTCCCTCAGTTATTTCCCCTCCCAACGCTTCCCTATCACTATTTCCCAACAGACATATCACATTCTCACACACCTGTTTTAAAACCCCAGCTCCTACCCCATCCCTTTGCCAATACTTTCCATACCACTCATCTGCAAACACTCCCATTCTGTCTGTTTACCTGGAGTTTACCTGGAGAGAGTTCCGGGGGTCAACGCCCCCGCGGCCCGGTCTGTGACCAGGCCTCCTGGTGGATCAGAGCCTGATCAACCAGGCTGTTACTGCTGGCTGCACGCAAACCAACGTACGAGCCACAGCCCGGCTGGTCAGGAACTGACTTTAGGTGCTTGTCCAGTGCCAGCTTGAAGACTTCCAGGGGTCTGTTGGTAATCCCCGTTATGTATGCTGGGAGGCAGTTGAACAGTCTCGGGCCCCTGACACTTATTGTATGGTCTCTTAACGTGCTAGTGACACCCCTGCTTTTCATTGGGGGGATGTTGCATCGTCTGCCAAGTCTTTTGCTTTCGTAGTGAGTGATTTTTGTGTGCAAGATCGGTACTAGTCCCTCTAGGATTTTCCAGGTGTATATAATCATGTATCTCTCCCGCCTGCGTTCCAGGGAATACAGGTTTAGGAACCTCAAGCGCTCCCAGTAATTGAGGTGTTTTATCTCTGTTATGTGCGCGGTGAAGGTTCTCTGTACATTTTCTAGGTCAGCAATTTCACCTGCCTTGAAAGGTGCTGTTAGTGTGCAGCAATATTCCAGCCTAGATAGAACAAGTGACCTGAAGAGTGTCATCATGGGCTTGGCCTCCCTAGTTTTGAAGGTTCTCATTATCCATCCTGTCATTTTTCTAGCAGATGTGATTGATACAATGTTATGGTCCTTGAAGGTGAGATCCTCTGACATGATCACTCCCAGGTCTTTGACGTTGGTGTTTTGCTCTATTTTGTGGCCAGAATTTGTTTTGTACTCTGATGAAGATTTAATTTCCTCGTGTTTACCATATCTGAGTAATTGAAATTTCTCATCGTTGAATTTCATATCGTTTTCTGCAGCCCACTGAAAGATTTGGTTGATGTCCGCCTGGAGCCTTGCAGTGTCTGCAATGGAAGACACTGTCATGCAGATTCGGGTGTCATCTGCAAAGGAAGACACGGTGCTGTGCCTGACATCCTTGTCTATGTCGGATATGAGGATGAGGAACAAGATGGGAGCGAGTACTGTGCCTTGTGGAACAGAGCTTTTCACCGTAGCTGTTGACGACTACTCTCTGTGTTCTGTTTGTGAGAAAATTATAGATCCATCGACCGACTTTTCCTGTTATTCCTTTAGCACGCATTTTGTGTGCTATTACGCCATGGTCACACTTGTCGAAGGCTTTTGCAAGGTCTGTATATATAACATCTGCATTCTTTTTGTCTTCTAGTGCATCTAGGGCCTTGTTGTAGTGATCCAATAGTTGAGACAGACAGCAGCGACCTGTTCTAAACCCATGTTGCTCTGGGTTGTGTAACTGATGGGTTTCTAGATGGGTGGTGATCTTGCTTCTTAGGACCCTTTCAAAGATTTTTATGATATGGGATGTTAGTGCTATCGGTCTGTAGTTCTTTGCTGTTGCTCTACTGCCCCCTTTGTGGAGTGGGGCTATGTCTGTGGTGTGTATAACCTGACCCATCCTATACCCACCTACTGACTCATGAACCTCCAACCATGGAATAGCTGTTGCCTGCTGCCGTTGCTTTTGCCTACGCAATACACACGACAAAGGCTTATCGCCCCATAACACCTCTTCCACACCTGCCATTACCCTCACTGCTTGGAACCTCTCATCTTGAAGCTCGTGCAGCCTCCCCTTAAGTGCCAGTATGTCATCCATAGGATAAATACCCACCACCGCCCCTCTCACATAACAACCCCGTGACCTGTCCTCCAAATAGTTGGCCAGCCCATATTTTAAAGAATTAATTCGTTTCCCTTCTCTCACATAATATTGCCTAATTCGTTCTTTAGCCACACCATCTCACCATGTTACCACATCCTCCACCCCATGTACCTCCACACTTAACCCCTCCCACAGTGTTGTAAATTCCTCCAACCCCTCCTCATCTCCTAACACACTCGTATTTAACTTCCAATAACCCTCAGAGATAACTGCCAGTGACTCCCATCCCACCTCTGCCACGACTGCCCTATGATCCAAATAAGCTACCTCTATTGTGTGGAAAAACTTTACCAAGACCCCTTGAGAAATGTACAACCTAACTAACCTAGCCGCAAAACCCCTCCTCGCGAAAGTGTGCACTACCTCCCACACTCCCCCTCCAACTGCATCCCTCAACTGAATATCCCTCAAGAGTTCTCGTAAGGCCGCCGACATGTGCCCTGCCCCTTTTGGTTCCACATCATCCCTCCTGATAACACAGTTCCAGTCCCCACCAACGATGGCCACCACAGGTAAACCACGTAAGAAGAAAACTAGGTCATCACATACAAATTCCTGCTTTACTTTCACATCGTTCTCAGCAGGTGCATACACACTAACAAAGGTTACCCTCTGCCCCATCCACCACCCATCCAAATGCAATGCCCTCCCCCTCCCCCCTCACTTCTTATCAACACAAATGGGCTCGCCTCCCTGATCAGTGTACCCACACCACTTTTCAGACGTGCAGATGGCAGCTATGACCTAAAACCCTGCCACCTCCAGTTCTCTTCCCTTCTTGAAATTGTGTTCTTGCAGGAACACTACATCCACCCTATATTTACACAGAAACATTCGAAGCAATTCCCTCTTCACACTATTACACAGTCCATTTACATTTACAGTCATACACCTAAGGCCTCTTTATATTTTCCAACCCTTCCTCCTCTCTTCATTCATCCCAGGGCCTCCTGCCCCAGAGCCAGCACAGGGCTACACACCATCAACCCCTACCCCTTTTTGCGATGCCTCTTATCCTGACTACCTCGACAGTACTCTTCCTCCCAGGCCTTTGTGCCAGCGTTAGAACAACATCTGAGTCTGACGCCGCTGCTTTCTTCCTCGTGATTCCCTCCACTTCCATGTTGTCTTCTGAGGTTCCCTCACGATGAACCTCAACCTCCACCATGCCCCGTTCCACGGCACATGGTGACATCTCACGCTTACTGCTTGGCCCGTCATCCCTGCTATGGTTTTTATCATCACATTTCTTCACAAGCAATGCTGTGTCTCTCACCAGCTCAGGAACAACCTCTGCAGGCGGCGTCAATGTCCTCAACACTTCCTGAAGCTCTTCCTCGAGAGCCTGTACCTCCTCCTGCACTTGCACTTCTGCACTTTTCTCCTGCCTAGTAACAGTTCCTGTTATGTCACAGCTTGCCTCACACACGCCAGTCTCCTCTATGGGATCCTCTACCACTTCACTCCACAAGCGCCCAAGCTCTTGCTTTCACGTGGGGCTCTCAACAACAGCTACCACACTGGTAACTGGTGCTTCACCAATTTGTGCAGGCGCCCTCCTCAGCTTCACACACGCTGCCGCCATATGGTCGTATGCCCCACATGACCTGCACGTACGTCTCTGTCCGGCATGCAAAACCATAATTTGCATCCGGAAGTCCTCCAACATGATGTAAGACGGTATGGGATGTCTCAGAGTCATCTTCAGGGAAAAGGTTCCCTCCAGACGGCCCATGTAAGCACCAGCTGTCCACTTGCCCTGTTGTGCCAGATGTACGGCCGCATATGCCTCGAAAACACTCCTGATGTCAGCCTCATCTGCCTCAAATGGGACATTACGAATATTAACCCATGTAAAGTGGCGAGATACGTCGATCAAATGCACCTTCACAGCTGGCGTAGCGTCAAGACTCGCGTCTTGGAATCTCGTCACCAAAGACTCATACACAGATGTGGAATTCAGTTTGACGAAGATTCTGTATGCCCCATTCAGGGCAACACCATACACCTCATCGTCCTAGATACCATATGTCTCGCTAATGATGGTCGGGAGTAACACCTGTGCTGAAGAGGGTGAAATTGCCCCACGAAGCAGCTCTATACTGATGTTATTTACGTGCCTCCTCACACTCAGCGCCATGTTGGTACAAGGTACCTCGCCTGAAAACAGCAGAGGGGTGCAGAGCACAACTGCACTCTACCGTGGTCAGGCAGCGAATCGCTTTGTACCTTGTTCAGCTATCAAAACTTGGGGCCCAGTCCCTGGACCCATTATGTACCTCTTTAATCTGGTGGTTAAAGCTCCTGCTTCACACATGGAGGGCGCGGGTTCGATTCCCGATGGGTGAAAACATTTCAACGTTTCCTTATACCTGTTGTCATGTTCACCTAGCAGCAAATAGGTACCTGGGTGTTAGTTGACTGGTGTGGGTGGCATCCTGGGGGACAAGATTGAGGACCACAATGGAAATAAGTGAGACAGTCCTCGATGATGCACTGACTTTCTTGGGTTATCCTGGGTGGCTAACCCTCCGGGATTAAAAATCCAAACGAAATCTTATCTTACCTTTGTAACTTATAATTGTGGCCAGAGCTACCTGAAGTTCATTACCTTTGTAACTTGCTCAGCTATCAAAACTGTGGGGTCCAGTCCCTGGACCCATTATATACCTCTGTAATCTTTTGACTACCACCCATACCATGGGTATGAGTTACATAATAAATTGGGTCAGTGCAGCCGCCGCAAGCAGCAACAAGGCTGCTCCTATATCTTGCCTTCCCCTGGGCCTATCCGAACTCCAGTGATGGCCAAATTGTAAGGACTGCTGCAACAACATGCAAGGAACCTATAGTGACATAAAAACTGATGGTGACAATAACGAAATGGACTAAATATGACAAAAGAGGGACCGGCATTCAAGTACCAGACCTGCTGCCAGACGTGAACCAGAAATGAGACTTTTTCCACTACAATGAAATAACTGACCTCCATATCAACGGCACCAGTGTTCAATGGGAAGACAACATGGCAGAAAACCTGATCAACAAAACTCCAAGGATATGACAGGTCTGTAGGACTTTTTTCCTCAGTGCCAAATGAGGGAAAGAATTGAGCATTTAAACATGGCTGACCAGCATCCAAACACCAGCTACTGCCAGACGTACAACTAGCGAAGTGAAATTCTCATCTTTACTGACGTTCATCTGTTGACAGTAGCATCAAATCTGTACCACCATCATATTACCTGTACCAGTGCTAACGAGAGGGAAACACAGGAGACATCGTCAAATCAACAGTACAAAACTCCAAGGTTATAGGATAGTTATCCCTCAGTGCCAGTCGTGGGAAAGAAGTGAATAGGTAAACAGTCAAGGTTAATGTTTTAGTAGCTGACCTACATTCAGCTGACCAGTGTATAGTGAGCGAATCATAGCAGAAAACGCCAAATATATCTATAAACTCAAGGAAAGTAAGTTTGTAGGTGGCGTTTACTTCCCTCAGTGTTTTAAAAATGGCCGAGTCAGCAGACCAGGTCAGGCAGTCAACACCACACAACCCCCGATAAATGGAATTGAGGGGGGTTTGGAAGGATAAAACCATTGATTAAACCTTTCTGGTCTACCACAATGGAAAGAAGTTAGAAGTTAATAGGTGAAGCCGGACTGTGAAGTGAGGCGGGAAGAGGAGTGTGTTAACTGAAAGGGGTTTGTGAAGTTAAGGGAAAAGTGAGCAGTGAAGAGGGTTTTGAAGAAGGAAATTTACTAGTAATTCAGTGGTGATTGCTAAGGCAGATACTAGGGTGTACTAGGTGACTGAAAAAGAGAAATAAATATTATTGTATATGAGTAAAAGAGCGAAGAGTGAAAATGGAAGGCATTAGGGGGGTACAGGGTGCCATAATTATATTTATCTTTCTTCTTCAATTCCATGAAGAAAGAAATCAGTCATGGGGGCTGGAAAAGGTGAATGGAGTAACAGCACCCTGGACAGTAAAAGCCCAACAGTTGCCATCCTACCAGAAAAGTAAATGGCACTATCACCACAAGGTATGGCAACACCGCGTACTCAAACAAAAACAGTGGCACACAGCTCTTATTGTAGTGCTCTTAATTGGTGATATCAGAATTAATCCAGGACCTCAAACTATTGTGCAGAGGCAAAACAGACAGATAAATGATGGTGATAATGACAGTCTAGTAGCTAGGAACGATAACCTTAACTCCATATGTAAGGCAAGGTCAATGTGAGACAATACAGCCATTATTATCTCAAACACTACCAAACAGGTGCATACACCGTACTAAAGTACTCATGAAAAACAGAAAAGGCACCTTATGTAAAATGTGTAAGGGGCGGGAGCATGATGGATGTATGTACAATTATAGCAATGGTGCCAGAATTCATTTTGTGTGTAACAAATGCACTTTGGCACAGTTACCCTTTAGCAATAATGACATTGATTTACCTATTTTTAATACAAATGACCCATTGCCATATATTGATGATTATAATTGTTTTATGAAAACAGGCCTTCACTTTATTCATGTCAATGCAAGATCACTTCTTCCTAAATTGGCAGAGATTAGGATTCTAGTTAACAAAATTAGGGCAGCAGTTATAACCATCTCTGAATCCTGGTTGGATGATACAGTGACTGACGACGAGGTCAAAATAGAAGGTTAAAATATAAAATGCTTAGATAGGATCAGAAAGGGTGGTGGAGTATGTGCCTACATTAGAAATGACTTAGCTTACAACCCCTCTTCAAGGGGGGCTCCTTGGCATGGTGAAGAGGCTCTTGGTCTGAGGAATTAGACCTGTTGGTCTCCTTCCTCAGACCAAAGCTAATTACCCCCCAATCCCCCCTCCCTTATCCCATCCTCCCTTTTTCTTTTCCTCCTCCTCCTCCCCACCCCTCCCTATTACCCTTCCTCTTTTTGGCCTTTTTTTCCCCACAGGCACACTAGTTCCTGGGTAGGGGAAAGGGTACTGGGGTCCATCCCATTCTGTTGAGGGTCTTGGCAGTGGTGTAGTTTGCCATGGAATCTGGATCGCCTGGGGATGTCCCAATCCCTCTCCGGTCTCCCGGGGAGTGGCTTTGGGTAACTTTCGGGTGATGGGTGTATCTCTGGAGGCTGCCTTTTGGATTCTGGGGGTGGTGGCCAAAGGAGGTATGCTTTGTGGCGGATATCTGGCAGCCCTCTCTTTTGTCCATCGAGGTAGCTTGGCAGATGTGAGGTTGCTATCCCGGATTGCTGGTTTACTGGCATGATGGGTAGGGTATGGCACGGGTTCTATACTGCATCTGCACTACTTGCGGTGCTGAGGTCCTCTTGGGCGTGGAGGGAGATTTCTGGCCCTCTCATTCCTCCCAGGAACTATCCCTCCCCAGTCTCCCCTTTTTTTATTCCTTTTTTTATTTTTTTATTTTATTTTTTTTTCTTAAAAACAAAAAGAAAGAAGTAACCTAACCATGGAAGCACAGTCCATGAACCTGTTACCCCCGGGCACCTTCTTGATACTGCACTCCATTCTGACCCCACCTAGTCTTTGGACCACTCTTTGGACACTCCTAATGCCTCTGTACCTCTTGCCAGTGCTGTTTCCTCACCCACTTCAGGTACTGATGTCTCGACTGACTCCTTCTATTTATCTGACCTCCGCTCTCCTTTGACTATGCTTCCGGCCTCTCCCTCTATGGTGCGGCAATTTTCGAATCACAGGCCCGTTCCACATTGGACCAACTCTGGTCCCATGCCTAAACGCCACCGACAATTACCTGCTGTTTGACACTTCTCCACCTTCTCGTTCTTCTCAGAAAAGTTCGACACGTCCTGCACTCCCTTTCCACGCTCAGTTTCAGAATGCACAATGGACTAAATTCTTCACTTTACGACCGACTTCCTCTATTGCCTATCTTTCTGACCATAGTATTGGCAAGGCACTCCTACGCCATGTTGGTAAAGATATTTCTTTTCATGCTCTTAAGAGCGGTATGCACATCATCACTGTACAGAATGCTACCCAAGCTCATGATCTTTCTCTTCCTTCCCATATCCATACTGTTCCTGTCACTATTGAAAAACATCATTCCCTCAATTCTTGTAGTGGTACCGTCATTCTGCCCCATACCATAGTTCAACAAAATTTCCAGACATGTGGCAATGACATTCTTGAACAGCTGGAACTCCAAGATCTCCCAATCCTCAAGGTAGACACTTATGTTCTTCCTGCCCATGGGCAGAGACGATACCCTAGCAATGTGGCTCGTTTAAGTTTTGACAGCCATGAACTCCCATCCTCAATTTATGTAGCAGGACATCAGTTACAAGTTTGAAAGGTGATCCCTACACCACAACAGTGTAGAAATTGCTGGCAATTTGGCCATCCAGCAAAATATTGCAGATCTATAGCCAAATGCCCAGTCCGTGGTGCTGATGACCATTCTAATAGGTCTTGCAATCGACCTCCCTCTTGCCTTAATTGTCATGAGGCTCACCCTTCATACTCTCGCCATTGCCAGGTCTACTTAAATGAGTGGGAAATCCATTACCTCAAAGAGGTAGAAGGTCTCCCTTATGCCATGGCAGTTTCTCATCTCCACCTCCAAGGGAGACTACCTCATGTTTCTTATTCCCACATTTCAAAACGTCCCCCCACTTCTGGGGTCCCATCTTCTGCAGCTTCCTCTGTGATTACCTCTCCCATAGTCACTCCTGTATCTAATTCTTTTGCTGTCCTGGGCTCAGACGTCCCTACTTCAATGCCTCAATCTGTTCTCGCTTCTTCGTGTTCTCCCTCACAAGCCTCGGTATCGACGAGATCTCGTACGACACCTCCTCCCAATCGTCCCTCTACTTCTCAGAAGTCAAAAAAGGTCCTTTAACCCCTCCTTTCCTTCTTCCACCTCCTCATTTTACCTTCCCTGTTTCTGTACCTGGTTCTTCCCCTCTCACTGGCTCTTTTCAAGTGTAGAGGTTCACCCTCCTCCTCGTACTATACCTTCCTCCCCTGTTCCCTCCCAAGTTTCTTCCTCTTCTGCCACCTCCCAGGTTTCTGCCTCTTCTGTCCCCTTCCATGCTTCTTCTCCAGTTCCCTCCACCCTTTCGCCCCCCCCTACCTTGGTACAGTCCATTACATTTCCAATCTTTACTCATCACCTACCATCTCCAATATTGTCTCCCATACAATGTCTCTGAATTCCAAAACACTTGAAGCAATCTCCGAATATATTGCAGACACCAAACCATCAATGGACACTGATCCACCCTCTGTTCCTTCTCTCTCCTCTCCTCCATCTGTGCAACTCCTTTCTTCGCAGCGCACCATTCCTTCACTGCTTGAAAGTTTTCTGCTGCCTCCACATGTGGACTTTTCTAACCCCGCTAGTCCATAGGAACCCTTTCCTGCAGATTTCAGGTATCTTTATCGTTGCCAATCATGGCCTATTTACAGTGGAATATACGCGGCCTCAGGGGTAATCAGGATGAGCTTCAGATGTTACTCTCCCAGTTTTCCCCTGTTGGTGTTTGCTTACAGGAACCAAAATTACACTCTGCTGTTATCTCTCCCATCTCAGGCTATAATTTATTGTATTCTTCAGATCCTTTTCCTGATGGGACCTTTAATGAAAGTGCCCTTCTTCTACGCACTGATATTCCATACCATCAGCTATTTGTTTGTACTTCGCTGAATTACACAGCAGCCCGCATCCACTTGCATAGGTGGTACATGCTCTGTTCTTTATATCTCTCTCCTTCTCAGGCATTATCTATTCTGGATATTGCCTTTCTTGTTTCGTCATTACCGCCACCACTTCCGTTACTTGGCAGTTTTAATGCCCATCATTTCCTCTGGGAGGTGTCACTGTGATTCCCATGGCATTCAGTTAGAGGCTTTTCTTGCCACCCACCCCCTCCATGTTTTAAATACAGGTATTCATACCCATTTTGATCCTCGGACTCACACTCTCTCTTGCATCGATCTCTCAGTCTGCTCTTTCTCCACCGCATTAGACTTCACCTGGTCTGTTCTCCTGGATTTACATGACAGCGATCATTTCCCCTTCATATTCACCACCTCTTCGTATCCCACGCCAGCAATTTGATCAGGTAAATTGGAACCTTTACTCACAACTAACAATTTTTAGTGAGGTTCCTTCTTCGTCCTCCATTGATGAGCTTTTACACCTCTTCTCGTCCTTAGTTTTAACTGCAGCTTCTCATTTTATACCCCAAACTTCAGGCAGGCATTCTCAGAAATGCGTGCCTTGGTGGTCTCCTGCTTGTGCTCGTGCAGTAAGTTTGAAATGCGCTGCGTGGGGCAGGTACCAGTACAATAGAACCACGGAGAGACTTCTTGATTTTAAGCAGAAGCATGCGATCACTCGCCGTGTGATCCGTGATGCTAAACGCACTTGCTGGCGAGATTATGTCTCCACCATCACCTCTGCTTCCTCTATGAGTGCAGTCTGGAAAAAAGTACGAAAACTGAGTGGTAAATATTCTCCTGACTCAGCTCCTGTTCTGCGGGTTGCCGGTGTTGATATAGCAAACCCACTAGATGTTGCCAATGAAATTGGGAATCATCTGGTCCATATTTCTCAGGGGCTCCATCTATGCCCCTCGTTTCTTTCCTCAAAGTTTGCCAGAGAGTTAGCACCCTTGGACTTTTTTTCTCTCAGAGAAGAACAGTATAATGTGCCTTTTACACTTCAAGAACTGGAGGCAACACTCTCAGCTTGCCAATCATCGGCAGCTAGGCGCGATGACATTCATATTCGTATGCTACAACATTTACATCAGTCAGCCCTTGCAGTCCTATTATGCCTTTTCTATCTTATTTGATCACAAGGAGTTCTTCCACAGCCTTGGAAATCTGTCATTGTTCTCCCTTTCCACAAACCAGGCACTATGGGACATGAAGCCTCCCACTATCGTCCAATTGCTCTTGCCAGTGCAGTTTGCAAAGTGATGGAACGCCTGATAAATAGATGTTTAGTTTGGTATTTAGAGACAACACGGTTTCTCCACTCGTCAATATGGCTTTCGTAAGGGATGTTCTACCATAGACCCCTTACTATGCTTGGATACGTATATGTTCGTAATGCCTTTGCGAATAACCACTCAGTTATTGCCATATTTTTTGACCTTGAGAAGGCATATGACACAACTTGGAGGTATAATATTTTGGCCCAAGCCCACTCCTTAGGCCTCTGAGGCAATCTACCATCCTTCCTTAAGAACTTTTTAACTGACAGACATTTCCGTATTCGGGTTAATAATGTGCTCTCCCTGGACTTTATCCAAGCTGAAGGTGTCCCCCAGGGATGTGTTTTGAGCACAACACTTTTTCTTCTTGCTATAAATGATTTGGCCTCTAGTCTTCCATCAAATATTTGGTCATCACTCTATGTTGATACTTTGCTATTGCCTGTGCAGGCACTGACTGTCACCTCTTTACAGTTTCTCTCCAGCATGTGGTCGACCGTGTTTCCAATTGGGCCACCACACATGGGTTTAAATTTTCCAGTACCAAAACTCACCAAATTACTTTCACTAGATGCTCTATCATCTCCGATCATCCTTTGTACCTCTATGGCTCCCGTATCACTGAACGTGATACAGTCAGGTTTCTGGGCCTCCCCTTTGACCGTAGGTTATCCTGGAAACCTCACATTACCTTTCTGAAGGCAACTTGTCACAGCCGGCTGAACCTTCTTAAAACCCTTGCTCATCTTTCATGGGAAGCTGATCGTCGAACTCTCCTTCGCCTACATTCCACCCTCATTCCACCGCCTCTCCTGCTACTCTCTCTAGCCTTAACCCCATTCATCACCAAGGATTACGTTTATGCCTTGGTGCTTTTCGCTCTTCCCCTGTTGAGAGCCTCTATGTAGAAGCAAATGTTCCATCCTTATCCAATCGCCGTGATGCCCATTGCCTTCGCTACTATGTACGCTCTCATGATCTCCGCAAACCTTCTATTTATAGAATGGTCACTGATATTAGTAGACAATCTTTATTTGTTTGCAGCCCCTGTTTACTCCGTCCCTTCTCTCTTTGCCTACATTCGCTCTCGTCTTCTCTTCAATTACCATCTTTCTATGTTCATGTAGCATCTCACTTTTCCCTACCCCCTTGGGAAGTTCCAGCTGTTCGAGTCTGTTCTTTCTCTCTCCCTTGCTCGAAAGCCCATCTGTCTACGGTCGCTTCCCGCTCTCTTTTTCTTGACCACTTCCACTCTCATTCTCATGCCATTGCAGTGTACACAGATGGCTCTAAGTCTTCTGACAGCATAGGATTCGCAGCATTGTTTCCGGACAGCGTCGTGCAAGGGCATTTACTATCTTCAGCTAGTATTTTTACTGCTGAATTGTATGTCATTCTTGCAGCACTTATCCATTTATGCCTGTGTCATCATTTGTGGTTGTCTCAGACTCCCTTAGTGCTTTACAGGCTATACAGAAATTTGATACACCTCACCCCTTAGTCCTCCGTATCCAACTTTGGCTATGCTGCATCTTTACCAAGCATAAAGATACTGTTTTTTGTTGGGTCCCTGGTCTTGTTGACGAACAGGGCAATGAACAGGCAGACACTGCTGTGCGGTCAGCAGTACATGACCTACCAGTTTCATATAGAGGTCTTCCATTTACGGACTATTTTGCTGCAATAGCTGCCCACCTTCACACTCATTGGCAACAACGTTGGTCTACTCTGCTCAGTAACAAACTTCAATCTATTAAACCGAGTATAGGTTACTGGCCGTCTTCTTGTCACCAGTGTCGAGGTTGGGAGACTACTCTGTCCCGTCTTCGCATTAGCCATACTCGTCTTACTCATGGATATCTCATGGAGAGGCACCCTGCTCCTCTCTGTGAGAATTGTCAGGTTCCATTATCAGTTAGCCACATTCTGTTAGACTGCCCACTTTATCAAAGAGCACGCAGAATTTACCTCTGTCATCATCTTCACTCCGCTGCTCTCTCTTTACCTTCCCTTCTCGCTGATGGACCCACCTTTCATCCGGACTCTCATTGACTTTTTGACAGCAACTGACTTCACAAACTCTGATACCTTCAGCCCTTTCTACCTCAATCTCTTGCTACCCTCTACTCCCGCACTATCCCCTGCCCCGCTGTTTTCTGTAACCTACTAATCATCCCTTCCCCCTTCTGCCGCCCAATACCCTCACTTCCTTCCTTACCCTGCAGCGCTGTATAGCCCTTGTGGCTTAGCACTTCTTTTTGATTATAATAATAATAATTAGCTTACAACCCAAGACCTGATTTAAATAACAATAAACTGGAGATTCTATGGTTTGAAGTGCTGCTTCCCAAGACCAAACCCACCTTAGAAGGAACTAGTTACCGCCCTCCTACCCAGGACCAGTTCTTAGAAGACTTTTCCATGGTATTGTCCGGACTTGAAAACAATTGCGAGACAATAATACTGGGCGACTTCAATATCTGTTTTCAGCAGCAAAATAACGGGCTGTGCAAAAGGTATAAGCAAATTCTAGGTTTAAATAGTTACATTCAACTAATTAATACACCAACCTGGGTCACACAGTTCTCAGCCACCCTAATTGACCACATACTTTGTAACCGCACTGAGAACATTAGTCAGTCAGGCATCATTACCACAGGTCTTAGTGATCATTTCATCATTTACTGCACCAGGAAAATCACTAGGGATAGGATAGGCCTACACAGGACAATAAAAATGAAGTCAACTAGAAACTACAGTAAAGAAACACTGATAAAGAGGCTACACAATTGTGACTGGACAGAGATAACAAGTTGCACGGACGTAAGCGATGTCTGGGAAAAAATCAAAACAATGTTCACTACCATCCTTGATAATATTGCACCAGTTAAAGAGGTTAGGATTAAATGAAGAACTGAACCCTGGATGACTACTGAGATATTAGATAATATGAAATTCAGAGACCAGCTGCTAAAAAGATTTAAAGCAAACAGACAGGATATTGCAGCACTAAATGAATTCCAAAGGGTGAGAACAGAGTACAGAGACTTATAAAAGGAGCAAAGGCAAAGCACTATTGCTCAAAAAATTGAAGAGTATAAGCATAACCCCAGAAAGCTCTGGCAACAACTAAAACAGTTGGAGTATAGCCATAAGCCAGTAGATAGGTCTAACATAGTACTCACTATCGATAATGAGGTATGCCACGAAACATCTAAGGTGGCAAATTGCTTTAATTCCTACTACACATCTGTTGCATCAACACTAGTAAGTAAACTACTAGCTGCATCAAATACCTTTAACACAGACTCTGATAAGTTTCAAACATACTATACCAATAAAGGGGTAACCCCAAACAGTTGTCAACTAGTAAGTGTATCTCATGACTTTATTGAAAAAGAACTAAGCAGGTTAAACCCAACTAAGAGCACAGGCCCTGATAACATCCCATCTAAGTTCCTAAAAGATGGTGCTTCTGAACTGTCAATCCCTATTGCTCACATAATAAATCTATCAATCACCACTAATACCATACAGGAGGGGTTCAAGGAGGCCAGAGTTACTCCTATCTTCAAGAAAAATAGTAGGTCTGCTGTCAGCAACTATAGGCCTGTTAGTATACTCAGTATAATATCCAAAATTCTAGAGAGGGCGGTGTACTCTCAAGTAGTTAAGTACCTTAATGATGACAACATTCTCTATAGCTATCAATCGGGCTTTAGAAGATCTTACTCAACCGACACTTCCCTAATTAATCTGATGTTCATTCACTGCCTTACTGCGGTGGAGCGCGGTTGTGCTCTGCACCCCTGTGCTGTTTTCAGGCAAGCTCTCATAGCAACAACATGATGCTGAGTGTACGGCGTAGAGCGAATATTGTCGGCGTTGAGCTGCTTCGTGGGACTATTTACCCCTCTACAGCACAAGTGTTGCTTCCAACGATCATAAGAGAGACGTACGGAATACAAGATGATGAGGTATATGGTGTAGCTTTGAATGGGGCTTATAGGATCTTTGTTAAGTTAAATTCGACGGCTGTGTATGAGTCGTTGGTGACGAAATTCCAGCATGTGAGTCTAGATGCAACCCCGGCTGTAAGAGTGCGTCTCATAGACGTCTCTCACCACTATACGTGTTTGAGGCATTTGGTACCGTGCATCTGGCAACCCAAGGCAAGTGGGCGGCAGGTGCATACATGGGACGTCCAGAGGGTACTTTCTCACTCAAAATGACTCTGAGGCATCCGATCCCATCCTACATTGTGATGAAAGAGTTCCGGACACCCAGATTCTTGTGTCTTATGCTGGGCAGCGACGCACGTGCAGGCTGTGTGGGGAGTACGATCACGTGGTGGCAACGTGTGTGCAACAGAGGAGGGGGATGGTGCAGACTGGTGGAGCACCAGTTACAGGTGTGGATGCCGTCGTGGAGAGTCCCATGGGCAAATGAAGAGGTGGCCGTCTGTGGAGTGATATTGTTGAAGATTCCATTGTGGTGAATGATGGGCGAGCCATAAGTTGTGTTGAGCCAGAAATGGCCACTTTGCCTGTGACGGGGGAGGAAGTGCTAGTCCAGCAGGAGGTGATAGCACTGGAGGAAGAGCTGGACGAGGTTTTGAAAACTTTAACTCCATCTGGGGAGGATGACATCCTTGTCCGGGAGACCGTCCCTGAGTTGCAAGGAGAGAGTGTCAGGACATGCAAAGGAAGGAAGGAGGAGATCAGCAGGCACAGACAGGAGTCACCGTGCTCTGTGCAACATGAAACAGTGGAGGTTGAAGTTCACTGTGAGGAATCATCAGAAGATGGCATGGTGGTGGAGGGCATCACGAGGAAGAGAGCGGCGGCGTCAGACTCAGATGATGTCCTGACACCGGCGCAGAGGTCTGGGAGGAAGGATGAATATTCTCGAGGTAGCCAGGATAAGAGGCATCAAAAGAAGGGGGGTGGGGTGGATGGTGCAAAATCATACATTGACCCTGGGGCAGGGGGCCCTGGGAAGGTTGAAAGAAGGAAGGGTTGGAAACTTTAGGAAGGCCTTAGGTGTATGACTGTGAATGTGAATGGACTGTGTAATAGAGTGAAGAGGGAATGTTTTCGTTTGCTCCTATGTAAATATAGAGTGGATGTCGTATTTCTACAGGAGCATAATTTCAGGGAGGGAAGAGTGCTAGAGGTGGTGGGGTTTAAGGTTTTGACTCTGCCATCTGCACGTTTGAAAGGTGGTGTGGGTTTATTGATAAAGGAGGTGAGCGCATTTGTGTTGATGCGAAGTGAGGGGGGAGGGGGGGAGGGTGTTGTGTGTGGATGGGTGGTGGATGGGGCAGAGGGTAACCTTTGTAAGTGTGTATGCACCAGCGGAAAACAATATGAAAGTAAAGAGCTGATGTGGAACCACAAGGGGTGGGGCATATGTTGGCAGCCTTACGAAATCTCTTGGTGGATGTTCAGTTGAGGGATGTGGTAGGTGGGGGGGGGGGCATGGGAGGTAGAGCACACTTTCATGAGGAGAGGTTACACGGCTAGGTTAGATAGGTTGTACATATCTCACGGGGTATTGTCAAAGTTTGTCCGTACAATAGAAGTAGCTTTTTTCAGATCATTGGACTGTAGTGGCAGAGGTGGAGTGGGAGTCATTAGCTAATATCTCTAGGGGATACTGAAAGTTAAATACGAGTGTATTAAAAGATGAGGAGGGGTTGGAGGGTTTTACAGCACTGTGGGAGGGGTTAAGTGAGGAGGTAAAAGGGGTAGAGGATGTGGTGACGTGGTGGGATGGTGTGGCTAAGGAACGGATTCAGCATTGTTATGCGTGGGAAGGGAAATGGATCAATTCTTTAAAATATGGGCTCATTAACTATTTGGAGGACAGGTTAAGGGGGTTGTTATGTAAGGGGAGCGGTGGAGGGTACCTATCCTATGGATGACATTATGGTAATTAAGGAGAGGCTGCAGGAAATCCAGGACAAGAGGTTCCAAGCTGTGAGAGTAATGGCGGGGGTGGAGGAGGTGTTATGGGGAGATAGGCCATCGTCGTGTGTATTGCGTAGGCAAAAGCAACGTCAGCAGGCAACAGCTATTCCATGGTTGGAGGTTCATGAGTCGGTGGGTGGGTATAGGGTGGGTCAGGTTTTACAAACTACAGATGGGATGGGGTTGTTTGCGGATAAGTGGTATGAGCAGTATTGGCAAGAGGAAGAGGTAGGAGCTGGGGATTTAGAACAGGTGTGTGGAAGTGTGACATGTCGGTTGGGAAACAGTGATAGGGAAGCACTGGGTGGGGAAATAACTGAGGAGGCAATATGGAGAGCTTTAAGTGAAATCCATAAGGGCAAAGCGCCGGGAATTGATGCACTACCGGCAGAGTTTTATCAACAGCATTGGGAGCTAATGAGGGGTTTGTTGGTAAGGTTATTAAATTTGATGAAGGAGAGGGGCAAGTTGGGAGAAAAGCAGGCAACAGCTGTAGTAGTCTTGGTACCGAAGGGTAAGGGACAGCATACGCTTAGGGACTACCGGGCAATATCATTGTTATGCACGGATTATAAGTTGTTTGCTAAGATTTTAGGAAATAGGTTTAAGTGTGTAGTAAGGCGGGTTGTATCGGGAACTCAGTTTGGGTTGCCAGGTAGGTCTATGGGGGAGGAGCATGGGTTACTATGGGATTTCGTGGAAGAAAAAGGGGGGAAGGGGGGGCTTGGTTGCTCTAGACTGGCAAGGAGCATATGATAGAGTGGAGCGAGAAGCATTGAGAGCTATCCTTAGGAGACAGGTTTTGGGGAAGAAATAGTGGGATGGGTAGATGCATTATATCGTGGGGCAATGGCGAGGGTACAGATTAATGGAAGATTGGGGGGCAGGATTGTAATGGGTAGGGGACTTAGACAGGGGTGTCCTATGCCACAGCTTTTGTTTGTGTGCATACAGGACCCCTTCTATAGAATGGTGGAGCAGCAAATGGGCATTAGTGAGGGGGAAGAGAGCGGAGTTGGGAGGGTTTGGCCAGTTCTAATAGGGAATGTAGATGATACTACTGTTCTGGTTAGGGAGGGGATGCCAATGGGCACCTTAGATGGGGTAGTCAACACCTTCGCAGGTGCAACTGGTATGAGAGAGAATTCAGAGAGGTCCATGGTCATGGGGTTAGGAGCTTGGGTGGGGAGGGTTGAGTGGGGTAGTGTAGTTGTGACGAAGCGGGCGACTTCGTTAAAAATTTGACGTCTTATCTATGCAGATGATCTGGATGTTGCACATGTGGAAAACTCGGTTAGGTTGGTAGACAGGATTCTGGGTCACTTAGGAGCAATGCAGCCTTATCATTTGACCCTTGCACAGTGTGCCAGTGTTATTAACGTCTTATTGTATAGCAAGGTTTGGCACGCGGCAGTCGTGTTCCCTTTAACTGGGATGGCAATTGCAAATATACTTAGATGGGTTTTTAAATTCTTGTGGGGTTCGGGCTGTGATTGGCTTAAAAGGGATGTGGTAATGTTACTTGTGCATCAGGGGGGGTTGGGTTTAATGAATTTAAAGCAGAGGGTCAAATGTATCTTTATTAAAAGGGAGGTGATGAGGGAGGGTGTGGGTGGGGGGGGGTTTGGTCAAGATACACAGTAGATTGAAACATGAAATTAAGACACATGTGCAACATCTGGGTATCTTTATTGTAGACGTTTCGCCAACCAGTGGCTTTATCAGTAAGATACCCAGATGTTGCACATGTGTCTTAATTTCTTCTTGTCGGTATTATATACCATTCTTACACAGATTGAAACATATGTATTCTGGAGTAGAGTTGCATGAGTGTGAAACTATTTTGAGGGCTCTGGTGTTGGTTAGGGATCTGGGGAAGGTAAAAATAAGTAGGCTGTGTAGGATGTTAGTGGGGAGGGTAGTGGCACCGGTGGAGGGGATTTTCCCCATGTATGACTGGGGAAGTATATAGGGAAGGTTCAGTAGGTTAAGGTTACAACCCCGTGGGCGTGAGCTGATGAATTTTTTTTTGCATGGGATTTTATCGTCAGGTGTGGTTTCACGAGATAGATGGGTGGTTGAGGGGGGGGTCTGTGGAATATGTGGAGGGGAGGATTCTGCATTCCACGTAGTGTATTTTTGTGAGGAGATGGGGAGCGTCAGGGGTTGGTTGAGCAGGGTGCTGCATAGGATAAGAGGTAAAAGCATTTCTGTTCTGCGGGCATTAAGTCCTGACGTGGAGGGTATGGATGAGAGTATTATTAGGGCTGTGGAGTACATTATGGTAGATTATATATACATAACGTGTGGAATGAGGGGGAAAGGGGTCAGTGAGGTGAAGAGGCGGGTTTTGGCGGTTACGTTTTATAAAACGTTGTGCCGTAACAGAGAAATTTATAGAAGAAGGTGGGAGCGGGCTTTCTCAGAGGGATATAGAGAACTTAAGTTAGAGGTTTTATTAAATTTGTAAATTAGGTGGGAGGGGCAGGGTAAGGATGGTAAATGGTAATGTAGGATGGGATGTCAGGGATAGAAACGGGGTCGTCTCCTTGGGGTTGGATAGTTGACAAGAATGTGTGCGACTTGTTCGCTCCCATCTTGTTCCTCATCCTCATATCTGACATAGACAAGGATGTCAGCCACAGCACCGTGTCTTCCTTTGCAGATGACACCCAAATCTGCATGACAGTGTCTTCCATTGCAGACACTGCAAGGCTCCAGGCGGACATCAACCAAATCTTTCAGTGGGCTGCAGAAAACAATATGAAGTTCAATGATGAGAAATTTCAATTACTCAGATATGGTAAACACAAGGAAATTAAATCTTCATCAGAGTACAAAACAAATTCTGGCCACAAAATAGAGCGAAACACCAACGTCAAAGACCTGGGAGTGATCATGTCGGAGGATCTCACCTTCAAGGACCATAACATTGTATCAATCGCATCTGCTAGAAAAATGACAGGATGGATAATGAGAACCTTCAAAACTAGGGATGCCAAGCCCATGATGACACTCTTCAGGTCACTTGTTCTATCTAGGCTGGAATATTGCTGCACACTAACAGCACCTTTCAAGGCAGGTGAAATTGCTGACCTAGAGAATGTACAGAGAACCTTCATGGCGCGCATAACGGAGATAAAACACCTCAATTACTGGGAGCGCTTGAGGTTCCTGAACCTGTATTCCCTGGAACGCAGGGAGGAGAGATACATGATTATATACACCTGGAAAATCCTAGAGAGACTAGTACCGAACTTGCACACGAAAATCACTCACTACGAAAGCAGAAGACTTGGCAGACGATGCAACATCCCCCCAATGAAAAGCAGGGGTTTCACTAGCACGTTAAGAGACCATACAATAAGTGTCAGGGGCCCGAGACTGTTCAACTGCCTCCCAGCATACATAAGGGGGATTACCAACAGACCCCTGGCAGTCTTCAAGCTGGCACTGGACAAGCACCTAAAGTCGGTTCCTGACCAGCCGGACTGTGGCTCGTACATTGGTTTGCGTGCAGCCAGCAGTAACAGCCTGGTTGATCAGGCTCTGATCCACCAGGAGGCCTGGTCACAGACCGGGCCGCGGGGGCGTTGACCCCCGAAACTCTCTCCAGGTAAACTCCAGGTAAACTTTAGTGTGGAGAGAGAGTTGGAATAATGTAACGGGCGAATGTGTATGAACCTGTGCATATGGGATGTGTAATCACAAACACAGTTGTGGTTGTCTGCGCCTGTGTGCGCCTTAGACGCGCTGATGTGATTAAGGATTGGTTGAACTTCATTAGGCAATGTTCCTGGACTTGTTAAGCACTAGAAGTGTATCTTACCCTGGTTTAAGTGTCAATGTGTATGACTTGGTCATGTTTTCCTTATGTTAATATTTTTATTAATTGTACTGTGTCTTTGGTGTTACTGTTTCACCAATACTTATATAATTACCACTTAGTTTAGGATGTTAAAGTTAACATGGATGTTAAAGTTAACATAGTGATAACGATCATATTTATTCGGGGTGAGGGGGGTAATTAATGTGTAATGAGTTTAAGTCATTACTGGTAATACCAACTTTATTGGTTGTGGAAATTATTTAATTTATGAAGCTATAGTGCCTAATAAGTGTTTAATGTGCTGATTTGGGTCAAAATGTATTTGAAAATGGAATAGAACCAACAGGGTTCCCGCTGTGCCTGTGCGGATGTGCGGGGGAACAGGTCAACACAGGGCATCAGGCAGCGGGAGTGTTTTGAATGTAGTTAAGAGGCTGTGAAAACATGGGACCAGGAAACTGGCGTTCACAGCGGTCTAAGGATTAATATAGACCTAACTTCATAATAGGAAGTGTCGTAACTGTCCCTGGTGAAGAGTGAGGGAACGGGATTGACGGCACCGCCGTAATAAGTGGTAAAATTAGTGAATAATGGCAGGACCGAGGGTGACTGGTGCACGGCCATGGAGTGTGTCCAGGAGAAATACCCGTGATTTAATCCTCACTCATCGGTCTCAGATCTTAATGGAGTGACCTCTAATGTGTATAATAATTATGAGACATTAAATCGTCTTGTGAATTGTAATGTAATCAGTGATAACACTAAGTTAAGAGAATGCGTGAAGTGAAATAAGTCGCCCTGCTCCGAGTGAACACGTTAGTCCTCGTGGTTCCCGTCCCAAGGATACTGAAGTTTTTATGGAGCCACGACTTGTAAACCGGGACAAACCAACGAATACCTCGTCCTGCTGGAATAAGAATCGTGTCGGTGTAGCAGGACATCGAAATGAGATGGTGAATGGGGGAAATAAGGAGTATCAATCATCCACAGTTAAGTAGCCCTTCTAGTTATAGCAGACTGATACTGGCCAGTTAGGTATGTTGTAATTGGATAGGTTATGGGTGATCCAGCTACATGTAGTGATACTGGTCCTGTGGGGAGCAGCAGCAGGATAATACTGCACCACCTGTCTACCCGGGGTGACTACGGTAAACAATATAGTTGTTGTCTCCCAATGAGATTACTCGTATGCATGTAATGTTGAGGTATGTACAGGTAACACTGTAGTGATACTGGTCCTGTGGGGAGCAGCAGCAGGATAATACTGCACCACCTCTTGGGGCCCTTAACAACAACAACAGTTTGGTGTGTGTCATGGGCGCCAACACATGGTGTGTGATTCTCTCCTACTATATCCATTTATCAGTGATGCAGATTACATGGTGAGTTTAAATATGTGGCCTGTAGTTATAACTTTTCTCTTGACATATGCAAGACATCACCATCCCTGTAGAAGCCATTATTAGATGTACTAGTCATTATATTTTGTTGTTGCAGAAGTACTATGAAGATTCTATGTTCAATAAAGCCTAGAGATAAGGCCTGTGTTTCTATCACAACAATTTATTGAACATAGAATCCTGGGCTACCTGGTGGTGATCCTGAGCTAGACTACATCACAACATGGAGCGTTTACTGAAACCTGAGAGGCTAGACTGTGACCCCAGCTTATCAACGGCTGCTCAGGAATGGAAGCACTGGTTTAAGACTTTCGAAAACTTCTTGGGAGCCCTTCCTAAAGAAGATCTAGATAAACTAAGTCTGCTCATCAATTTTGTGTCACCTAAGATATATGAGGCTATTTCTGAGTGTAATACCTACGAAGATGCTATCAAAACCCTCAAGTCTCAGTATATTAAACCTACAAATGAAATCTTTGCACGCTATCGCCTTGCAACTCGCCGCCAGCAGATTGATGAATCCTTAGAGGAATACTTTCAAGTACTGAAAATTTTAGGTAAGGACTGTCACTTCCAAGCAGTGACAGCTGCTCAGTATTGTGAAGAGTCCATCAGGGATGCTTTTATCAGTGGCCTGCAATCACCAATAATAAGGCAGCGTTTATTGGAGAATAAAACTCTCGACTTAGCCGCTGCCTTTGACCAGGCAAGAGCTCTAGATTCAGCCCAGAAGAATTCTGAAGTATACAGTACCACTCAGCCTTCTCGAGTGGTAAGTGCTGCAATTCCTGACCAAGACTTTTGCAATGAAGTTACTGTGGAACCTGCCTCAGTGACAGCAGCAGCAGGTACGATGTGTTTCTTTTGTGGTTTTTCAAGACATCCACGTCCAAAGTGTCCTGCTCGTGAAGCAATGTGCCATAAATGCCACAAGAAAGGTCACTTTGCTAAAGTATGTCGTGCTAATGCATCAACAAGAGCTAGTGCCTCCACACATTCCAGTGATCATGCGACTCTAGCAACAGTGACTTCTGCGGCTACTCCAAATTCACTGTCAAAGGCAGTTGTGAAAGTATTCATCAAAGGAACAGAAGTAGATGGTCTTATTGATAGTGGCAGCTCAGAGAGTTTCATCAACCTTGACTTAGTTAATCGGCTCTCCTTGACTCTACATCACTCATCAGGTACCGTTTCCATGGCATCAACATCTCTCTCTATTCAGACCTTAGGGTTTTGTAAGGTAAATCTCAGAGTTAATGGAAAGGATTATCAAGATGTACATTTAGCTATTCTGCCACAACTGTGCTCTGATGTTATCCTTGGTCAGGACTTTCAGAAGCTGCATGGTAGTGTCACCTTAACATATGGAGGTGAACTGCCTCCTCTTGTTGTCTGTGGACTTAGCACTTTAAGGGTAGACCCACCAAAGCTGTTTGCAAATCTTACCGCGGATTGCCATCCTATATCAGCTAAGTCACGCCGCTATTCTTATGAGGATCGGATGTTCATTGAGAAAGAAACTCAGAGGCTGCTGAAGGAGGGTATTATAGAACCGAGTGATTCCCCTTGGCGTGCACAGGTTGTTGTTGTTAAAGATGGTTATAGGAAACGGAGACTGGCTATCGATTACTCTGAGACAATCAACAAATTTACACTTCTTGATGGGTACCCTCTACCTCGAATTGACGATACAGTGAACAAAATTGCTCAGTACTATGTGTTTAGCACAATTGATCTACAGAGTGCCTATCATCAAGTCCCTATAAGGAATGAAGATAAACCATACACAGCGTTTCAGGCTAGTGATGGCCTGTATCAGTTTACCAGAGTCCCTTTTGGAGTCACCAATGGGGTAGCCTGCTTCCAACGAATTATGGATTCACTCATTCAGGAAGAGCAACTCATGGGAACTTACGCGTATTTAGATAATGTTACCATTTGTGGCAAGACCCAGGAGGAACATGATGCAAACCTTGATAAGTTTTTGGAAGCCGCCAAGAAGAAAAATATCAGTTACAATGAGGAAAAGTGCACTTTTTCAACTAAAAGGCTTAGCATCCTTGGTTATGTAGTGGAAGGAGGTTCAATATTCCCAGACCCTGAACGACTACGACCTCTACGGGAACTTCCAATGCCTCAAGACAAAAAGTCACTCCGAAGAACTCTTGGTCTCCTTGCTTATTACTCACAATGGATCTACAACTATTCAAGTAAAGTCCGCCCATTGAGTGCTACCACATTTCCTGTGACAAAGGAAGCAGAAGCCGCTTTCCATACTCTCAAACAGGACATTGAAAACTCAGTAGTTCAAGCCATTGATGAGTCCCTACCATTCGAAGTGGAAACGGATGCATCTGACATTGCCATTGCTGCAGTCTTATCTCAGGCAGGACGACCAGTAGCCTTCTTTTCGAGAACTTTTCAAGGATCAGAGAAATGTTATGCTGCTGTAGAAAAGGAAGCTCAGGCCATCATAGAAGCAGTTCGCCACTGGAGGCATTATTTATCTGGTAGACATTTCACCATAAGGACTGACCAACGGTCCGTGATGTATATGTTCGACAAGAAGCACAAAAGTAGGATAAAGAATGACAAGATATTACGCTGGAGGATGGAACTATCGTGTTATGACTTTGATATTCTGTACCGACCGGGTCAAGAGAACATCTCACCTGATGCATTCTCTAGGTCCCACTGTGGAGCAGCATGTCATGATTTGCAATCACTCTCAGCTCTCCACAAGGCTTTGTGTCACCCAGGAGTTACACGCCTGTACCATTTTGTCAAATCAAAGAACATGCCCTACTCAGTGGAAGATGTGCGACAAGTGATCAGAGCATGCAGAGTATGTGCAGAGTGCAAGCCAAACTTTCATCAGCCAGAGAAGACTCATCTCATAAAATCCACCCAGCCTTTCGAAAGATTGAATATAGATTTCAAAGGACCTCTACCAAGCACAAATCAGAATAGGTATTTCCTTAACATAGTAGATGAATATTCAAGGTTTCCCTTTGTATTCCCCTGTGCAAATATGGCTGCTTCAACTGTTATTAGTTGTCTTTCACAGTTGTTCTCTATTTTTGGTATGCCAGCTTATATCCATTCAGACAGGGGATCCTCGTTCATGAGTAACGAACTTCAGGAGTTTTGGGCTAGCAAAGGTATTGCCTGCAGCAGAACAACAAGCTACAACCCTCAAGGCAATGGTCAAGTGGAGCGGTTCAATGGTACTATATGGAAGGCAGTTACAATGACATTGAAGTCGCACAATCTACCTGTTCAACACTGGCAAACTGTCCTACCTGATGCTCTTCACTCTATTAGATCACTGCTGTGCACAGCTACTAATGCAACCCCTCATGAAAGACTCCTCAACTATTCACGTCGTTCCTCTACGGGAGCCTCCGTGCCCACTTGGTTATGTCATCCTGGACCCGTTCTCCTGAAGAGTCACCGTAGAATGAACAAGACGGATCCTTTAGTGGAAGAGGTAGAGCTCCTGCAAGCTAATCCACATTACGCCCACATTCGCTACCAAAGTGGTGAAGAGACTACAGTATCTACAAGACATTTAGCCCCAGTTGAAATCCCTATTAGTGTGGAATCTCAAGATACACCAATAGATGTGAAAGATGCTTCGTTTTCTCCTGGAAAGCCCCTTGAGACTACCCCTATGGAAATAGAGGATTCTGCTCCAGCAGTTAATCAAACCCCGCTGGAAAATATCGAACCTGGTGAAGAGGCTCAAGGGCTACAAAGGTCGGGATGTGTACGTCGCCCACCTAACAGTTTGGGAGATTACTGTCTCTGATATTTTAGAAGGGGGAGATTGTAGTGATACTGGTCCTGTGGGGAGCAGCAGCAGGATAATACTGCACCACCTCTTGGGGCCCTTAACAACAACAACAGTTTGGTGTGTGTCATGGGCGCCAACACATGGTGTGTGATTCTCTCCTACTATATCCATTTATCAGTGATGCAGATTACATGGTGAGTTTAAATATGTGGCCTGTAGTTATAACTTTTCTCTTGACATATGCAAGACATCACCATCCCTGTAGAAGCCATTATTAGATGTACTAGTCATTATATTTTGTTGTTGCAGAAGTATTATGAAGATTCTATGTTCAATAAAGCCTAGAGATAAGGCCTGTGTTTCTATCACAACAAACACCCCTATAAAATTTTCCATAAATATGATCTGGAGGGAGCAGAGTGGTTGTTGAGTGCCTTGATTCAGAATAAATTGAACCACAAGACAGTAGAGTGGCTATCTAACAGATATCACAAGGGTTACTTCGGGTTGGAAGAAATAAGAGTGGGCCTGCAGGAGCTAATTGTCCAACTGCAGACCAGCCAACCCATTACCTCTAGGAATACCACGTCTACAGACCCCAGTGCACCTGTCAAGTTCTACAAAAGGAAAATTTATCCCAATACCAATAATCATAAGTCACCTACTAAACGGGGTTATGTAGGCACATATCAAGTGACAGGGGTTAGTAATAGTGGTTCTTCACATCAAAGCAAGAGAAGTAAGTACCACAATAAGGGTAGCCCAGTTGATAAGAGGTCAGGCAAAGAAAGGAGAGATTGTATCTTCTGCAACGGTACTTATGGAAAAATTTTCTAGGATGCTTATCGGTATGTACCTCAACATTATATACATACAAGTAATCTCATTGGGAGACAACCATATTGTTTACCGTAGTCACCCCGTGTAGACATGTGAGAAAACTTAACCACCTCTGGTCACTACAGGTGGCCCCTTCGACCTCACAATCTTATCCATATCTATCCGAGACCAGTATGGATTGGATAGCACCCACAAGTACGGTGCTACTAATTAATTGTGGACTGTATATATTATATTAGTTTAGCTGAATGAAGGGGGGGGGGTAGGATACACATGGATACATCCATCAAGGAAAAACATTTGTACATAATCCCACCACTTACCAGATGTTCTCTGGTGGTCACTTGATGTAGCTGGATCACTCATAACCTATCCAATTACAACATAACCTAACTGGCCAGCATGAGTCTGTTATAACTAGAAGGGTTACTTAACTGTGGGTGATTGATACTCCTTATTTCCTCCATTCACCATCTCATTTCGAAGTCCTGCTACACCGACACGGTTCTTATTCCGGCAGGACGAGGTATCCGTCGGTTCGTCCCGGTTTATTGTGGAAATTTATTTGGTCCAAATAGTTCCACAGCTCAGATCCAGCATGGCCGTCTGGTCGTCTGAGCCGAGCGGCCCTTAAACCCTCCCAAACAAGGCATTCTCTGGTTGGCGGTTGTTGGTAAGCTTATTTAATTTATAGATTTACTCTTCAGGGAAGGAGTAGGTAGTTTTACTGGTAGTACACTAATATTAGGTTTACTAAGGCATCTGTAGATAATGATAGAGTAGACCTAAGACCTTAACATAGGTAGTAATAGGCCGATAATGTAGGCAAACACTAGGATAAGTTAGCTAGGGAGAACTGGCAGCCCTAGCTTGAATGGCGGGGTTCAGGTCACAAAGACAGAATAGCGTCCTTCTTACGATAGACACCGACTGGACAAGACGTGCCGTGAACAGCAGGTGGCGCCCCCACGTGTCTTCACATCTGAGACCTGGGGAAATCTGGTAGAGGCACCTCGATGTACCATAGATGATCTCCTCCATCAGCCCATACAGTAAGACAAGATATTCACCTTTTCCCGTGGGTTCTGGCCAGAGTCTTAGGAGATTGTGGGTCGAGTTAACTGAGGGCTCGGCGTGGTACAGAGAGAGCATGCCCAGTAAGTACCAGTGTCTCAGAGTCTGCATAGTCTAGGGGATACATACCCTCTTGGATATAGCAGGCAGGACACTAATAACGATTGAATATTGCAGGAATTAATGCTCCCGGTTGCACGTGGTTTCCAAGGGGAAGTCCAAAGGGGCTAAAGCTAGGCTTAGGAAGTTGAAGATCAGGATATATGCTGCAACAGCAAGTAAGTTAGTCCTTTATACGTGCATGCAGGCGAAGTTTCTTGCAATACCAATCATTTGTGAAAATCTGTTCTATAAGCCACTTGTGAGGCTGAGGTACCCACCTCAGAGCTCGGTGTCAACAGAGTTTGCCAGGGTAGGCGACTCACTTGGAGGCAGTCCACACAAATTTTCACAAAAGTGGTCCTTCGAAAACCGGATGTGGAATAGCTAGGTTAAGCTATCATAGCTAGGCCACAGTTAGGAACCAGTTTTAAAAAAGTTAGGTTTAAGTTAGCACACCTAGGTCAAAGTTACTCAGAGGCTAGGCCAAGCTGACTATACACAGAAGTTGTTATTTGCAGTAATTTACAGGCAGGCCAGGTAGGCTAGAGAAGCTTGTGAATTTAATTATTTACAGTGATTACAAGTAATCCAGAGTAGGAGACTTGTGTGTTAATTACTTACAGTGGATTTGCAAGGTAGCCACAGTTAGGCTAGGCTTGTGCAATATTTACAAAAGGTTATAGTAGCTAGGACAGATTTAACCTAGTTATTATTTACAGGGAGTTATAAAGCCAGGTTTTAGTTATAGCACACTAGCTAGGTTAGGATTTACCTTATCCAACCATCCACGCTAAACAGAGTAAGCTGGGCACAGGCCAAGCTGGTTACATACATTATTCATTTACTGTTTCACAAGTTGAATTGTTGAATTTACTTGTGTTAACCAAGTGATTTTAATTTGTATACTGCACTTTTATTGTGATTTTCATCATCTTTGATTCATGTTAATGTGGGATTTGTGAATTATACCTGAGACTAGGTTAAGTCCTGTAATTATTTGCTGGCATTGTACAGTTAAGTGCTAGATTAAGCTTTCACATCGATACACATTTTTGATTGGGATTTGAGAGCTAACAGTGTACATTTTTGATTCAGAGTAGAGTCAATATAATAAAGGGAATTGTTAAGCTTGTTGAGAAGCCTTAAGACTCGTTCATTCTCACCTAATACCGTTTGTGCTGTGGGGTGGGCTAATTGAAATACAAATTAGCACCGTGATCTTAACTAAACCGCAACTATGGTAGGTGAAGATGCAGTACCAGCTGTCCCAGCTCTAAGTCAATTAAAGCGGTCTATGGGAGCCTATAAGGGGCGCCTGAGCAAAGCATGTGAGGAGTGTCGTATGGTCAGGCAAGATCAGGACGTAGACTGGGAGGAACTAGAGAGTTGCCTGAAACCTTTGGAGCAAAGACTGGAGGCCTTTGAGAGATCATTTATCCTTTATGAGACAGAGGCCTATACTACAGGTGAGTCTGAATATACAGTCGAAGTAGCACGGACAGACTATGACGAACGAAGGGCAGAGTGTAAAGCAGAGATGAGACTCTGCAGGCAGTTAATAAAGACTTTGAAGGCCGGTACAGCAGGGGCAGCAAATGTTTCAAGGAACACGAACAACAGCACGCCTGTTAATGTGTTGCCCAGATTGCCCCAGTTGAATTTACCAACGTTTGACGGAACCTTAACAGAGTACATTGCTTTCTGGGATCAGTTTAGAGCCCAGATAGATGACAGAAATGATTTGTCAGATGCCGTCAAGTTGCAGTATTTGCGGTCGCAGCTCAAGGGTAAAGCCTTAGATCTGGTCCGGCACTACCCGATTACTGACATTAATTACCAACATGCCAAAGACCAATTAGAAGACATGTTTGGCAACACTGAGGAGATAAAGGTAGCTATACTTTATCGGTTGTTGGATCTAGAGGCTTGCCGACATGACCGTCAAAGTCTAGAGAAGTTCCGTATTGAGATTATGAGCTTGACCAATAGTTTCAGACATTTGCATGATGAGAATGATTCAAAATGGGTCCTTAGCAGGTGATTCAGAGGAAACTGGCTAGCACGACAGTGCATGAGTTACACTTAAAATATCGGACGAATAGGTTCACGATAAAACAAATTGTTGAGGGGTTGGGAGATCTCGTTTCTCATTTGAGTATAGGTGTGAGAGAAGAGTCACCACCATCGCCACATAAAAACCCAGAAAGTTGCTCAAAGAGCTCGAGAGATCAGCCTAAAGCTCGTACGACTAACGTTGGAGTGTACTATGGTAAAGAGGTGTCTAAGGTAAGAACCTCTAAGCAGAGCCTTAGAGGCACTCATGCCAGAATATGCGTGTTCTGCGAAGGCGAACACTCTAGCACGAATTGCTCGGAGTATATAACACTGAGCAGTAGGCAACAGAGACTAAGGGAGTTGAGACTCTGCTTCAAGTGTTGTGGGGAACACTATGCGAGAGACTGTGGCACCCAGCTCAGTGAGTGTCGAGTCTGTTGCAAAGGTAAGCACCATACTGTACTATGTCCCAATAATTTAAGGGAACCCCAAGCTAGTAGGGATATCTCTCAGGTAGAGATAGAAAGTGAGTCCGAGCCTGAAATGGTAGCCAGCGTGATTAGTGGGAGTGAAGTCTCTAATCCGAGTGAGAATCACGGAGGTGCTGCCCTACCTACAGTCATGGCAAAGGTTGTGAATGGGCACAGGTCCGAAGCAACCCGATTATTCTTTGACCCAGGAGCACAAGTATCCTTGATAACAAAGAAGTTGGTGGCTAAATTAAATTTGAAGGCCACGAAGAAAGTGAGTATGATGTTGGGAGAGGCTGTAAGTCAGGTCCCACCCAAATCTTATGATGTGGTGGATGTCACAGTCAAATTAGGTGGACATCGCAGAGATATTACAGCCTTGGTGGTAGAGACATTACCCAGGGCAATTACAGCGAGAGGTCTTGCTGCAGCAGCTAAGCGATTGAAAGACCTTGACGTGAAGCTAGCAGACCAGGGAATTACCACTGACACAGTCAGAAATGTAGGTATCCTGGTGGGAGCCAATCATATAGATGACTTCCTGTCTACACGACGGACGTTTAAGGAAGGAATTGGGTTATACAGATCCCCAGTAGGATACATCATAGGCGGTAGGATTCCACCTGAATTCCCTGCCATGCCAGATAGAGGAGAAACTGTCCACATGACCGCTGGGGGAGTAGTGATAATGAATACCAGTATACACTATGAACCGCCAGGGAAGCTGAACCAGGCAGGGAGTGACGAACACTCGGCCACCTTGGGAAAACACCTTTGCAGGGTACGTAAAGAGGGAGATAGATTGCCTTTAAATCCAGGGAACCTCGTAACAGTGGGAGGAAAAGCTACCAGGGCATGTGGGCCACTGGGTGGGAAAGTACGGAGCCACTCAATCAAGGCTAGACATACGAACTACGTTAAAGTTAAAGCAAAGGGTGCTAAGACCACCGGAACCAACAAGTTTACACCCCCAGAGGTCCACACAGGGGAAACTGGATGGTTGAAGTTAGACCGGAGTCTGCTCGACGAGAGTGGCCGGACGGCACTCGTGTCCAGGGTCCGCCGTGGGGGCTCGCGGAGGGTGAATTTGATTTAGACTTAGCGCCTACCTTTGCCGGCGGGAGGATGTGGAAATTTATTTGGTCCAAATAGTTCCACAGCTCAGATCCAGCATGGCCGTCTGGTCATCTGAGCCGAGCGGCCCTTAAACCCTCCCAAACAAGGCATTCTCTGGTTGGCGGTTGTTGGTAAGCTTATTTAATTTATAGATTTACTCTTCAGGGAAGGAGTAGGTAGTTTTACTGGTAGTACACTAATATTAGGTTTACTAAGGCATCTGTAGATAATGATAGAGTAGACCTAAGACCTTAACATAGGTAGTAATAGGCCGATAATGTAGGCAAACACTAGGATAAGTTAGCTAGGGAGAACTGGCAGCCCTAGCTTGAATGGCGGGGCGCAGGTCACAAAGACAGAATAGCGTCCTTCTTACGATAGACACCGACTGGACAAGACGTGCCGTGAACAGCAGGCAGCACCCCCACGTGTCTTCACATCTGAGACCTGGGGAAATCTGGTAGAGGCACCTCGATGTACCGTAGATGATCTCCTCCATCAGCCCATACAGTAAGACGAGATATTCACCTTTTCCCGTGGGTTCTGGCCAGAGTCTTAGGAGATTGTGGGTCGAGTTAACTGAGGGCTCGGCGTGCTACAGAGAGAGCATGCCCAGTAAGTACCAGTGTCTCAGAGCCGTCTGAAGCTAGTGTCTGAGTCTGCATAGTTATACTAGGGGATACATACCCTCTTGGATAAAGGAATTTCTGAGGTGCAGGCAGGACACTAATAACGATTGAATATTGCAGGAATTAATGCTCCCGGTTGCACGTGGTTTCCAAGGGGAAGTCCAAAGGGGCTAAAGCTAGGCTTAGGAAGTTGAAGATCAGGATATATGCTGCAACACCAAGTAAGTTAGTCCTTTATGCGTGCATGCAGGCGAAGTTTCTTGCAATACCAATCATTTGTGAAAATCTGTTCTATAAGCCACTTGTGAGGCTGAGGTACCCACCTCAGAGCTCGGTGTCAACAGAGTTTGCCAGGGTAGGCGACTCACTTGGAGGCAGTCCACACAAATTTTCACATCATATCGACACATTAAACACCTATTAGGCACTATTGCTTTGGAAAATCAAAAATTTTCCACACTGCGGCCGGGCGGAGGTCGTTGCTAGACGACTTACATAATGAGGAGTACAATTTTCCCATCTTCACTGGCCACCTGGCTTGGGAACTCCAACATTGATATTTACATAATCACCCATTAATTCTTTCCACCTGTTAACTCCTCAGGTAGGGCTCCATCCAAAGCACACTCAAGCCTCCATGCTTCTGGTATTAACAATTTCCCTCTTATTGTAAGGTATGACACTAAGTCTATGCTCTCGGGGCTAATTTGTTGGGCATACTGGAATTATGAGACTTTACAATAACAAGTCTCTCAGTATCCCAAGTCAGCCCCAGCACATTACTGCATATAGGCACCAACTCCATGGCCATCCATATTTATTGAACCCTCAAAATGGACTAATTACTGTTCCATTCTCTCAGGGGCATAAGCCTATGCTCCCTGGATTAAGTTATTGGGCATACTGGAATTTTGAGACTTTAACAATAACAAGTCTCTCTCAGTATCCCAAGTCAGTTCCAGCACCTTACTGCATTATTTCGTTAACCCCTTCACATATCCTCATTAGTTCCTCTTCAGTTGATGTCACACCCGGAAATTGTCCACATAAGATTATTTACCCAATTATTTCGCTCAGTGGACCACCTGTGCACTTAAGGTGTGCATTTATCGTCGCCTGAAGTAAGAACAATTTATTATTTAACTGTTTATTAGTTATATCATTATAAGCAGTCAACAATTTTGGTGTCTTGCTCAGTTCGCAGAGCTGGGCCCTTTAACTGTCCATACGCCATCCTATAATTAGTAGGTAATTCTGGACTGTCGAGCTTCCATGGAAGTCGCACCCAGTAATGTCCAGATTCACATTTAACATCCTTCAGGTATTGTTCCTGAGTAAAGGAATCATTTGGACTTAACTCATTTATATTACTCCCCATGCTGTCCAGCTCCCACAAATTAGACTGGTTCAACATCATTCTCGATAGAAGAATACTTGTACTGGGTTGACCTTTTATGAGCAAGACACCGTGACGTATTCACTACTTCTAGTCATTATTACTAGGCGGTAGTCTGCCATATAGTACATGGCCCATACCAGTGTTGAGGAGAGTGACGCCGCATGCTTTTGGATTTATGCCCTTTATCCTGAATTATTACATCCAGGACCGGCAAGGCTACCTCAGCTAGGCCATCATTATTGCCATTAGCTGCAACCTTTACATCAGTCACTGTAGTGTCAGGGTTATTAACATTATCATTATTGTCACCATTATTATAAGAATCACATACAACCCTGCACATAACTGTATGGTGCTTTCCCTTGTTGCATTGATAGCAACTGTTCAATTTGGTATGACAATCCTTTACATTATGATTGTCTAGACATCTGATAAATCTGTCAAGTTCTTTCATTCTTTCCACTTTAATATCCCATGAATTACAGGCATTACAATTTTTAGTGAAATGAGTACCCTGGCAGAAGAGGCAGTCTCTCTTTTCCTTGCCTGACCTCTTATTAACTGGGTTACACTTACTGAGGTACTTATTCCTCTTACCTTGATGTGAGGAACCACTATTACTGATTCCTGACTTGATATGTGCCTATTTAACTCTTAACTATGATTATTACCACTGGGATTATTTTTCCCTTTTGAGACTTGACAGATACTTCAGAGTCATTATGTGTTATATCCTTAGAACTGTTTGGCTGACTGGTCTGCAATTGAACAATTAATTCCTGCCGACCTAGTCTGATTTCCTCCAGACCGTACTATGGAGGTTTTGGCAAACCCACCCTTTGCATTAATAGGTTGATCAACTGCCTGGCTTACACCCTTTAATTTATTCAAAGCCTTACTTTTACAAGACAGTTTTTCTTCCAATTCATAATGTTGATTAATTAAAACATTCATTTCCATTCCATCTGCACAATTCTCTAGCAGATCTCTTTCACAGTCTTTAAACCACAATTTGTACCAATCAAATCTACTCTCTAAAGCATCTAAATATAACTTTAATTCATTAGGGTTCACGGTTCTTTGATTCACTAAATCAAATGCCTTCGTCACATGGCTTTTAATAGCCTGTAATGATGCTTTCATTACTCTAAAATTCACGGACTTGTCAGCCACATTAACTCCATTAGATCCAGTCATGGTTAGAGAATTATTAATCACTGATTATACAACTTAAGTAGGCGCCTTATAAGAGTAATTCTTGCACTTTACTCTTGTATAAATCCTAGCCACACATGTGCTAGCAATTAATTGGGCTAATTATCCTCCACCACACGACCGATTAAATTTGTGCACCCTACACCCACTTCCTTCAATCAGTCACTTAATTATTAAGTAATTAATTCAATTAATTTTTTCACTGATTGCATCCGGTTCGAAGGACCAACGGGCAGATATGGAAAAATTTTCTAGGATGCTTATCGGTATGTACCTCAACATTATATACATACAAGTAATCTCATTGGGAGACAACCATATTGTTTACCGTAGTCACCCCGTGTAGACATGTGAGAAAACTTAACCACCTCTGGTCACTACAGGTGGCCCCTTCGACCTCACAATCTTATCCATATCTATCCGAGACCAGTATGGATTGGATAGCACCCACAAGTACGGTGCTACTAATTAATTGTGGACTGTATATATTATATTAGTTTAGCTGAATGAAGGGGGGGGGGTAGGATACACATGGATACATCCATCAAGGAAAATCATTTGTACATAATCCCACCACTTACCAGATGTTCTCTGGTGGTCACTTGATGTAGCTGGATCACTCATAACCTATCCAATTACAACATAACCTAACTGGCCAGCATGAGTCTGTTATAACTAGAAGGGTTACTTAACTGTGGGTGATTGATACTCCTTATTTCCTCCATTCACCATCTCATTTCGAAGTCCTGCTACACCGACACGGTTCTTATTCCGGCAGGACGAGGTATCCATCGGTTCGTCCCGGTTTAGAAGTCGTGATTCCATAAATCTTCATTATCCCCGGTACGAGTCACACATTCACTCGGAGCAGGGCGATCTATTTCACATCCCGCATTCTCTAACTCAACGTTATTATCATTAATTACATTACAATTCACAAGACGATTTAATGTCTCATAATTATTATACACATTAGAGATCACTCCATTAAGATCTGAGACCGATGAGTGATGATTAAACCAAGGGTAATTTTCCCCGGGACACAGTCCATGGTGACGCGCCAGTCACCATCGGTCCTACCCTTATTCACTCATTTTACCACTCTATTACCGTGGTCCCGTAAATCACGTTCCCTCACTCTCCACCAGGAACAGTTACGACACTTCCTATTATGAAATGAGGCCTATATTAATCCTTAGGCCGCCGTGAATGCCAATTTCGTGGTTCCATGCTTTCCCAGCCTCCTCACCACATTCAAAACAATCCGCCTCCCACATGGCCCGAGTCGCCCCCAACCCCCGCACATCCGCGCATGCGCAAAGGGAACTCTTGGTTCTACCCTATTGTCAAATACATTTTTGACTCATATCGACACATTAAACACCTATTAGGCGCTATAGCTTCGGAAAATCAAAAATTTTCCACAGTACTCATTTGTCTAAGAACTGGAATGCCTATAATTCATGGGATGTTAAAGTGGAAAGATTTGAAGAGCTTGCTAGATGTATCAGGTGTCTAGGAAATCATAATGTAAGGGATTGCCGTGCTAACTTGAACCATTGTTATCAGTGTAACAAGGGAAGACACCACATAGCTATGTGAAGGGCGGATCTAATCTTAATGATGGTAACAATAGTACTGATAGTGATAATAACCCAGACACAACAGTAGCCAACGTAGAGATTGCAGCTAATGTCGGTAATGATGGCCTAGCTGAGGTAGCTTTACTTGTGTTTGATGTGGTGATTAATGATAAACGGCATAAATCCAAAACTGTAACAGCATTACTGGATCAGGGATCACAACGTACTTTCATAAAACGTAATTGCCTTAATGGGATGAAGGTACAAATGGGAGATCCTGCTATACTCAAGTTATCTGGCTTTCTCTTGAATAAGAAGGCCCAGTCATACGACACTGTTTATGTAACTGTCAGGCTGGGCAATGAGAGAAAACGTATTGATGCCGTAATTGTGGATAGGCTCCCAGAGAAAATATCTACAATAGGGCTTGGTAACGCTACTGAAAGGCTTTCAAGTAAGGTAAATTTGGCACTTTCTGGTGTAAATAATGATTCTGTGGGGCCAATAGATATTTTGATAGGTAGTGACTATTATGCCACCTTTGTAAAGGGTATGACAAAGAAATGCGGAGTCACCCTTCTAAGGACCGCAGGAGGTCACGTGATGTATGGCAGGCTTCCTCGTACTGATAACGAATGACTGGAGGAAGCCATAAATACAGTTACAGTGTGTCTTACTCATGAAATATCACCCCAGTATAAATATTCTTCAATAGAGGATGAAGTTGAACCTGTGTATAAATTATGGGAATTGGACAGCATAGGGATCAATGTAAATGAAGAAAGTCCAGATGATTCCTTTACTCAAGAACAATACCAGAAGGATGTTAAATTTGAATCTGGACAATACTGGGTGAGACTTCCGTGGAAGCTGAACCATCCAGACCTACCAACTAATTACCGGATGGCGTATGGACAATTAAAGGCTCAGCTCCACGAACTGAGCAAGACCCCATAACTGTTGACTGCTTACGATGATATAATTAATGAGCAGTTAAATAATTAGTTCATAGAGGAGGTACCTCCCGAGCAAGCCCAGATTTATGGTCACTATTTGCCACATCACGGGGTAAAGAAGGATTCTAAGACCACTCCTCTGAGGATTGTGTTTAATTGTAGTGCCAGGAGTAACAAAAATGTACCTAGTTTAAATGACTGTTTGATGACAGGTCCGTCGTTGACGGAAAAATTAGGAGATATCTTATTAAATTTCAGAGTAAAGAATTATGCCTTTACGGCTGACATAAGTAAAGCTTTCCTAAGAGTGGGTTTACAAGAGGCTGACTGGGATTGTACCCGCTTCTTATGGCCTGAGAATCCTATTGACCCACTTAGCCCTCTGAAAACCTTTCGCTTTAGGAGCGTATTATTTGGTGCTACATCCAGTCCGTTCCTACTTCAAGCAACGATATACGCACACCTTAAACGTATGGAAAGTCCATTGAGTAAAGCAATGAGCAAACAATTTTATGTGGACAATTTCCTGGGTGTGACGTCAACTGAAGAGGAACTGTTAATGACTTATGGAGAGGCTAATAAAATAATGCAAAGTGCAAATATGCCTCTGAGGGAATGGAATAGTAATTCGTCCAAATTAAAGGACAAAATAAGTAAAGATTACCCTGGAGATGAAGTGCTAAAATGTAGTAATGTATTGGGTTTAACTTGAGATACTGAGAGAGATTTGTTAATGTTAAAACCTAATAATTACAGTATGCCCAATAAATTAACTAAGAAAGTTTTGCTTGCTGAAGTTTCCAAATGTTTTGATCCACTAGGTTTAGTGTCACCCCTTACTATAAGAGGGAAATCATTAATTCAGGAAGCATGGAAACTTAAATGTGCTTGGGATGAAATTCTACCTGAGGAATTCATTAACAGGTGGGATGAATTAATTGGTGATTATGAAAAAATTCCAATGTTGGAGTTCCCACGCCAGGTGGCCAATCCAAATGGGAAAAATGTACTCCACATTTTTTGTGATGCTTCAAAATTGGCATGTGGAGCAGTTGCTTATCTTCAATGTAATAGTGTTATTTCTCTTGTTATGTCTAAGGCTAAAGTGTCTCCAATTAAATCACATACCTTACCTCAGTTGGAATTAACAGCCATTTATGTAGGTGTCAAATTAGCTAATTATATAAGAAATAAATTGCAGGAGATAAATATTAGCGGCACTGTAATTTGGTCTGATAATGAGGTATCCTTACAATGGATTCGCAATGGAAACAGTAAAATTGTGTACGTACAAAACAGAGATGCTGAAATTAATCAGATGCAAGAGAAGTATAATAGTTTGGGTCAGCATATGTTAACATTTAATCATATTCCTGGTGAGGAGAATCCAGCTGATTACTTGTCTCGAGGTTTACCTTATGCTAAATTTGTAAATGCTGTATCATGGTTTAAAGGACCGAGCTGGTTGGTAAATAAAGCTAATTGGCCTGTACAAAAGGTGTATATTGCTCCTGTTGAAATTACTGTGACCACTGCTCCAATAGTTTGTCCTCCCTTAGCCATTGATATAAATAGGCATTCTTCTTTACCCAAACTAATCAATATAACTAAGTTGGTGTTTAAATTTTTTAACAAAATGAATATATCATATAAGTTTTCACATCCTCTTGAATATTGGATAAAGAGGGTACAGGAGGAAATCTATGGAAATGAGATTAAATTGATGATGGAAAGAAAAATTGTGAAAGGTTCTATAATAGAGAAATTGGGGCTGTATTTAGAGAACAATGTAATTAGGTGCAGAGGTAATTGTTCTAAATGCCCATAAAAATGTAATGCATGGTGGGGTGCAAGATACCTTAAATTGTATTAGGGAAACTTTCTGGATTCCACAAGGACGGCAAAGTGTAAAAAGGGTGATTAAATCTTGTGTAATATGTTGCCGTGTGGATGCCAGATCCTATATGTACCCAGGTCCTCCACCGTTGCCAAATCAGCAATTTGAGTCGTTTAGCAACGACCTCCGCCTGGCTGCAGTGTGAAAAATACTGTATATATTTTCCAGAAATTCAGTTTTTATATGTAAATAGATGGCCATACTGTATTTAATAATATTTATGTCATAGAAAACGGAAAGCCTGTGTCTGTGCAGACGAGACTCGCCATCTTGGTTTTGAATTGGATACAACGTTAATATAATGGGAAGAATTTTTCGTGCTCTAGAGGTTAAAATTGTGTTGACACCTCTCAAATAGGAGGCGAAATTGTTGGATGTGCATTCCTGCATAACATGATATATCAGACGACTGGACAAGACAGCTCCAGGAACCTCAGATAAGCTCTCTAGATTTGTGTATAATTCTGGCCAGTGTTTTCATAAATTTAGTTAGTGAGGTTTTTCTGAGTATGATACAACTTAATATCCAGTCAAATTGGTGAGTGATATTAAGATATATTTTCCTTCTGTTATGTATATGTGAATTTATATATAATCATTTTTTAATATACAGTCCACAAATTTATATATTTACCCGAATTCCTGGTGATGTATAATTCATTTAATTAATAGGTCCAGAGCAACTTGTGGATATGACTGTGGTAGGTATCGAAGGGGGACATTTTTGCGACCTAGGTGTCCCAAATTCCTACTTGTCTAACTGATAAATAATAATTATCTATATTTTTTATTGTTATGTACATAATTATACATACAGATAAATGCAATTTTCCACAGTATGGTGTGTGTTTGAGTGTAAGACCACTGTAATGTATGGTGTGGATATTACGTGTTTAGGGTCATTTTGGATTCTTGTGTATTAATCCGTTCTGTCAAAAATTAGGGACAAAGGAATTAATGTACAATTACTATGGATCCCATCACACATTGGATTACTCCTTCATGATAAAGTTGATATGTTAGCCAAGAAGAGTACCCAGAAGGAGAATGTAGAATATAACTTTGGTATAACTGTGTCTAGCATTAGGAATAATATTAGGAGAGAAGTAAATAATGAAAATGATTGTTATAGGAATGCAGTTAGAAGCCTGAGTAGATCTATAACCCACTATGATAACATGAACGTAGATAAGTATGTTTATGGAGCAACATGCAATGTGAACAGACTGATGTTGTAGTGGCCAGGCTTAGGCTTGGTTACAAGTACTTCTGGCAGTTTGGGAGACACACAGATGATCAAACTAAATGTAAATTATGTGATCAGGCATATGGTCACTCTCTTGAACACTAAGTGCTTAATTGTCCACTTATTGAGGAATACAGAGACAGACAGTATAATAACCTATGTGACATGTCAAGATATCTTATTAATGAAAATAAGATACCAGATATACTAAGCAAATTTCCTAAATTTGCTTGTAACAGATAAGTAAACTATAGATATGTAGATATAAATCCATATGTATTCCTGTTAACCCTTTGGGGCCTAGTTCCTAGGCCTTTTGTGTATCCATATGCTCTTGCGCTACCGTCCACAGGATGGATATCGGGTGCACAGTAAACTAGCCACTTCGGTGGCAAAATCTAAAATCTAATCTAATCTGTTCTGTGTATTTATACCACCTTGTATTTGCATTGTTTTAAATAAAATATAAAAAAAATTGATCTGATGGATACCTGAGAACTGAAATGTCAAAGGGGAACCTCATAGGTATGGTAACCTTAGACCTGCAAAAGGCCTTCGATACTCTCAACCACAATATATTAGGTAAGAAACTTCAAGCTATCGGTACAGGTTCTGTAGACTGGTTTAAGTCGTACCTTAGCAACAGGAGACAAATTGTCAAAATCAACAAAACGGAATCAGAACTCCTGCCGATAACATGTGGAGTTCCCCAAGGTAGTAATTCTGGGTCCCTTATTATTAAGTAAGTAAGTAAGTAAGTTTATTCAGGTATACACAAATACAGTTACATAGAATTATCATACATAGCAGCATATGTGTAGAGAACCTAGGATAACCCAAAAAAGTCAGACAGAGTGACTTATTTCCATTGGGGTCCTTTTACCTTATTATTATAATATGAAGGTTATAATATTTTCTTATTATTCTACAATGAAGATAACATCTTATTATCATACTAAAAAGACTATCTACTACACCAAGGTCATTAAGACTATCTACAATACGAGGGTCATTACTAGGAATATGGTAAAATTTACACGTATGTTAGCTAAAAAATAGAAAATCATTCCCCTCCCTTTCTGTAGCTACATTCATCAGACACCTTTTGGCACTCTTCTTGAACTGGTTCATACTATGACTGGCTTTGACATGTGCGGGCAGTCTGTTCTTTATTGCTGTAGTGGCCCGGTGGCCTGGTGGCTAAAGCTCCCGCTTCACACACGGAGGGCCCGGGTTCGATTCCCGGCGGGTGGAAACATTCCGACACGTTTCCTTACACCTGTTGTCCTGTTCACCTAGCAGCAAATAGGTACCTGGGTGTTAGTCGACTGGTGTGGGTCGCATCCTGGGGGACAAGATTAAGGACCCCAATGGAAATAAGTTAGACAGTCCTCGATGACGCACTGACTTTCTTGCTAGTAGAATTGCAGTAAATCAACCATTCAAATCATTATGAAGCTGTGTGTAGTCTGTGGTCAGTCAAACAAACGGGCTTCCACATGGATAAACTGTCATTTTTGTGGAAATTGGTGTCACGCCCCTTGTGCAGATATCCCAGAACTAGCTACAAGCAGTATTAAAACAGAGAAGTGTTTCTGGGTATGCCCAAATGAGGAAAATCTGTGGACTAAAATCACAAGGGTATTAAAAGAGGACAACATCAAAGCTGCTTTCATAGAAAACCTGGAAGCTTTCTACAACAGATGGGAACATAAAAAGTCTGGGCTGAATGGTACTGCCCTTGATACTGGCCATGTAGTCACAAACTGTAAGGCTGGAGGAGATGTCCTGGGAGACAGTAATAGTAAAGCTGGAGGTGCTGTCCTGGGAGACAGTAATGGTGAAGCTGGAGGTGCTGTCCTGGGAGACAGAAATGGTGAAGCTGGAGATACTGTCCTGGGAGACAGTAATGGTGAAGCTGGAGATTTTGTCCAGGTAGTCGGGAATTATACGCAGGAAGGAATACATATAAATGACCTCATAGGGGACAGGAGCCATAGTAGGGAAACAAGTGTAGTCAAAGATAAGATAAAACCAATATTGCAAACTAGAAATTCCGCAGGAAATAGCAAACAAGAGGACTCCAATAGCAATAGTGAGGATAAATTACCAAAAACAACTGGTGGGAGCTCCATTGTTGGTGCTAGGGAGGATAGAAGTAAGACAGGGAAACATGCACCAACAGGGAATACAGTCACAGAAACCCAAGGCAAGCGGAAACCAAGCCTGTGCACATACTATGCACTTGGTATCTGCTGGCATGGGAAATCTGGAAAAACAGATGGGACGTGCAACTATGACCACCCTAGAAAATGCCATGCCCATATGACAACAGGAAAATGCAAACTCCCTTCCTGTAAGCTTTTTCACCCTGAAATGTGTACCTCTTCAGTACAGGAAAGACTGTGCTATAACTTAAATTGCCAGGCATACCATCTAAAGGGGACAAAAAGATACAAAACATCCAGGCCATGGGAAAACCTGGGTAGCCACAGCCACTCAAGAGGGAGAGGTTTTTTAGTGCCAGGAAGGAAAAAAAACTGGCAGGAAATGGCAGAAATCGTACACCAAATCCAGTCATTCCTGGAGTGGAACCACAGTCGATGGCCTCCACTCCAAACCAACAGATACAGATACTAATGCCGGAAAAAAAATCCCCCCCCAGTACCAACAATACCACCAGTCCGATAACATTCTTCTTTGCAAATATACAGGGTCTAAAGCCAGCAACAAACAACAAAATACCTTTCATCCGTGGACTGCTTGCAGAGGCAAAGGCAATGTTCGCGGCTTTCACTGAGACCCACATAAAGGATCACTTGGACAATGAAATATGGATCCCAGGTTACAACCTATACAGATGTGACAGAGTGAACAGGCAAAAGGGGGGGGGTTGGCCTGTACATTGCAGAGTCACTTGTTTGCACAGAACTGCTTAATGCCTCAAATGACGTAGTGGAAGTTTTAGCAGTAAAGGTCGAGAACCAAAACCTAGTCATTGTGGTAGTCTACAAGCCTCCGGATGCAACATCCCAGCAATTCCAGGAACAGCTGTTAAAAATTGACCACTGTCTGGAAAATCTTCCAGCTCCTGCACCCAACATCTTGCTCCTGGGGGATTTCAACTTAAGGCACCTAAAATGGAGGAATATAGCAAATAATATTGTTGCAGTAATAACACCAGGAGGCAGCTCTGATGAAAACTCACACTCACACGAGCTTTAAAATCTCTGCACAAAATTCAATTTAAACCAGCAAATAATAGAGCCTACTAGACTGGAGAATACACTAGACCTCATATTCACTAACAATGATGATCTGATAAGAAATGTCACCATATCAAAAACAATATACTCAGATCACAACATAATTGAGGTTCAGACATGTATGCGAGGAGCCCCAGACCGATAAAATGAGACTAGTCACGAGGGAGCATTCACCAAATTCAACTTCAATAACAAAAACATAAAGTGGGACCAAGTAAACCAAGTCCTAACCGATATAAGCTGGGAAGATATACTAAGCAACACAGACCCAAACTTATGCCTAGAACAGATTAACTCGGTGGCACTCGATGTATGCACAAGGCTTATTCCTCTAAGAAAAAGGAGGAGTAGATGTAAAATAGAAAGAGACAGGCGCTCCCTTTACAGGCGACGGAAAAGAATAACAGAGCGGCTAAAAGAGGTCAATATATCTGAAATGCGCAGGGAGACACTGGTCAGAGAAATAGCAAGCATCGAACTTAAGCTAAAAGAATCCTTTAGGAGTCAGGAATCGCGGGAAGAACTAAAAGCTATAAATGAAATCGAAAGAAACCCAAAGTATTTCTTCTCCTATGCCAAATCAAAATCGAGAACAACGCCCAGTATTGGGCCCCTACTTAAACAAGATGGGTCCTACACAGATGACAGCAAGGAAATGAGTGAGCTACTCAAGTCCCAATATGACTCAGTTTTTAGCAAGACGCTAACCAGACTGAGAGTCGAAGATCAAAATGAATTTTTTATGAGAGAGCCACAAAATTTGATTAACACAAGCCTATCCGATGTTATCCTGACGCCAAATGACTTCGAACAGGCGATAAATGACATGCCCATGCACTCTGCCCCAGGGCCAGACTCATGGAACTCTGTGTTCATCAAGAACTGCAAGAAGCCCCTATCACGAGCCTTTTCCATCCTATGGAGAGGGAGCATGGACACGGGGGTCGTCCCTCAGTTACTAAAAACAACAGACATAGCCCCACTCCACAAAGGGGGCAGTAAAGCAACAGCAAAGAACTACAGACCAATAGCACTAACATCCCATATCATAAAAATCTTTGAAAGGGTCCTAAGAAGCAAGATCACCACCCATCTAGAAACCCATCAGTTACACAACCCAGGGCAACATGGGTTTAGAACAGGTCGCTCCTGTCTGTCTCAACTACTGGATCACTACGACAAGGTCCTAAATGCACTAGAAGACAAAAAGAATGCAGATGTAATATATACAGACTTTGCAAAAGCCTTCGACAAGTGTGACCATGGCGTAATAGCGCACAAAATGCGCGCTACAGGAATAACAGGAAAAGTCGGTCGATGGATCTATAATTTCCTCACTAACAGAACACAGAGAGTAGTCGTCAACAGAGTAAAGTCCGAGGCAGCTACGGTGAAAAGCTCTGTTCCACAAGGCACAGTACTAGCTCCCATCTTGTTCCTCATCCTCATATCCGACATAGACAAGGATGTCAGCCACAGCACCATGTCTTCCTTTGCAGATGACACCCGAATCTGCATGACAGTGTCTTCCATTGCAGACACTGCAAGGCTCCAGGCGGACATCAACCAAATCTTTCAGTGGGCTGCAGAAAACAATATGAAGTTCAACGATGAGAAATTTCAATTACTCAGATATGGTAAACATGAGGAAATTAAATCTTCATCAGAGTACAAAACAAATTCTGGCCACAAAATAGAGCGAAACACCAACGTCAAAGACCTGGGAGTGATTATGTCGGAGGATCTCACCTTCAAGGACCATAACATTGTATCAATCGCATCTGCTAGAAAAATGACAGGATGGATAATGAGAACCTTCAAAACTAGGGAGGCCAAGCCCATGATGACACTCTTCAGGTCACTTGTTCTATCTAGGCTGGAATATTGCTGCACTCTAACAGCACCTTTCAAGGCAGGTGAAATTGCCGACCTAGAAAATGTACAGAGAACTTTCACGGCGCACATAACGGAGATAAAACACCTCAATTACTGGGAGCGCTTGAGGTTTCTAAACCTGTATTCCCTGGAACGCAGGAGGGAGAGATACATGATTATATACACCTGGAAAATCCTAGAGGGACTAGTACCGAACTTGCACACGAAAATCACTCACTACGAAAGCAAAAGACTTGGCAGACGATGCACCATCCCCCCAATGAAAAGCAGGGGTGTCACTAGCACGTTAAGAGACCATACAATAAGTGTCAGGGGCCCGAGACTGTTCAACTGCCTCCCAGCACACATAAGGGGGATTACCAACAGACCCCTGGCAGTCTTCAAGCTGGCACTGGACAAGCACCTAAAGTCAGTTCCTGATCAGCCGGGCTGTGGCTCGTACGTTGGTTTGCGTGCAGCCAGCAGCAACAGCCTGGTTGATCAGGCGCTGATCCACCAGGAGGCCTGGTCACAGACCGGGCCGCGGGGGCATTGACCCCCGAAACTTTCTCCAGGTAAACTCCAGGTTATCCTGGGTGGCTAACCCTCCGGGGTTAAAAATCCGAACGAAATCTTATCTTATCTTATCTTACAATAAAAGGTGTTTGACGCCTGGCCACTGACTGTGGGTACTACAAAGTTGTGCTCTCTCCCCCTAGTACTATGATTGCTTTGGTTCCCAACCTTGACAAAATTGACAGCAAGATATTCTGGACACTGTTTGTGAGCAATTTTATAAACATGATTTAGCTTCAGTTGTTTTACTCTGTCTTCAACATTCAGCATATCCAACTGCAGTAATTCATCCTGGCCTACATGTTCTCTTGGTCCCAGCCCCAGGATGAATCTTACGATTTTGTTCTGGGTGATTTGCAGTCTATCTTTCAGTTTTTTTGTCAAGGCAGAGTACCAAGAAGAGCAAGCGTAATCCATATGGCATTGTATAAGGGCTAGACATAGGGTCCTGCGAGCCTCAGTAGGTAGACACTGTGCTTGTCTATATAGGAACTTCAGTCTGGCATTCGCTTTCTTTACTACACTGTTCCCTATCAATTCTCCTGACATACATGGGTCAAAGGGGATTCCCAAATATTTTACTGATGAAGCCAAAGTGATGGGCTCCCCATTACATTGAACATTAAAATTATTTACCCTTCTCAGTTTATGTTTCGTGCCAAAGAGAATGGCTTCAGTTTTCCCTAGGTGTAATGATAGTTTGTTGTCTACTAACCATTTGCTGCAGGACTCCAGTTCCAGTGTTAAAACATTAGCAATATCTTGTGGGTCTTTACCTGACACTAACAGAGCACTGTCATCTGCATACAGTAGGAGTTTGCACTTGACACTGATAGGCATATCATTGACATAACATAAGAATAATAAGTGACCTAGAATACTACCTTGGGGAACTCCACATGTTATCGGCAAGGGTTCTGATTCTGTTTTGTTGATTTTGACTATTTGTCTCCTGTTGCTAGGGTACGACTTAAACCAGTCTACAGAACCTATACCGATAGCTTGAAGTTTATTACATAATATATTGTGGTTGACAGTATCGAAGGCCTTTTGCAGGTCTAAGGTTACCATACCTATGAGGTTCCCCTTTGACATTTCAGTTCTCAGGTAATCCATCAGATTAATAAGGGAGGTGTCGGTTGAGTAGGATCTTCTAAAGCCCTATTGATAGCTATGGAGAATGCTGTTGTCATTAAGGTACTTAACTACTTGAGAATACACCGCCCTCTCTAGAATTTTAGATATTATACTGAGTATACTAACAGGCCTATAGTTGCTTACATCAGACCTACTATTTTTCTTGAAGATAGGAGTAACTCTGGCCTCCTTGAACCCCTCCGGTACGGTATTAGTGGTGATTGATAGATTTATTATGTGAGCAATAGGGATTGACAGTTCAGAAGCACCATCTTTTAGGAACTTAGACGGGATGTTATCAGGGCCTGTGCTCTTAGTTGGGTTTAACCTGCTTAGTTCTTTTTGAATAAAGTCATGAGATACACTTACTAGTTGACAACTGTTTGGGGTTACCCCTTTATTGGTATAGTATGTTTGAAACTTATCAGAGTCTGTGTTAAAGGTATTTGATGCAGCTGGTAGTTTACTTACTAGTGTTGATGCAACAGATGTGTAGTAGGAATTAAAGCAATTTGCCACCTTAGATGCTTCGTGGCATACCTCATTATCGATAGTGAGTACTATTTTAGACCTATCTACTGGCTTATGGCTATACCCCAACTGTTTTAGTTGTTGCCAGAGCTTTCTGGGGTTATGCTTATACTCTTCAATTTTTGAGCAGTAGTGCTTTGCCTTTGCTCCTTTTATAAGTCTCTGTACTCTGTTCCTCACCCTTTGGAATTCATTTAGTGCTGCAATATCCTGTCTGTTTGCTTTAAATCTTTTTAGCAGCTGGTCTCTGAATTTCATATTATCTAATATCTCAGTAGTCATCCAGGGTTCAGTTCTTCGTTTAATCCTAACCTCTTTAACTGGTACAATATTATCAAGGATGGTAGTGAACATTGTTTTGAATTTTTCCCAGGCACCGTTTACGTCCGTGCAACTTGTTATCTCTGTCCAGTCACAATTGTGTAGCCTATTTACCAGTGTTTCTTTACTGTAGTTTCTAGTTGACCTCATTTTTATTGTCCTGTGTAGGCCTATCCTATCCCTAGTGATTTTCCTGGTGCAGTAAATGATGAAATGATCACTAAGACCTGTGGTAATGACGCCTGACTGACTAATATTCTCAGAGCGGTTACAAAGTATGTGGTCAATTAGGGTGGCTGAGAACTGTGATCCGGGTTGGTGTATTAATTAGTTGAGTGTAACTATTTAATCCTAGAATTTGCTTATACCTTTTGCATAGCCCGTTATTTTGCTGCTGAAAACAGATATTGAAGTCGCCCAGTATTATTGTCTCGCAATTGTTTTCAACTCCGGACAAGACTCTGGAAAAGTCTTCTAAGAACTGGTCCTGGGTAGGAGGGCGGTAACTAGTTCCTACTAAAATGGGTTTGGTCTTAGGAAGCAGCACTTCAAACCATAGAATCTCCAGTTTATTGTTATTTAAATCAGGTCTTGGGTTGTAAGCTAAGTCATTTCTAATGTAGGCACATACTCCACCACCCTTTCTGTTCCTATCTAAGAGTTTTATATTGTAACCATCTATTTTGACCTCGTCGTCAGTCACCGTATCATCCAACCAAGATTCAGAGATGGTTATAACTGCCGCCCTAATTTTGTTAGTGCAAACTCCTACTGTATGCAGATGACAGTGCTCTGTTAGTGTCAGGTAAAGACCCACAAGATATTGCTAATGTTTTAACACTGGAACTGGAGCCCTGCAGCAAATGGTTAGTAGACAACAAACTATCATTACACCTAGGGAAAACTGAAGCCATTCTCTTTGGCACGAAACATAAACTGAGAAGGGTAAATAATTTTAATGTTCAATGTAATGGGGAGCCCATCACTTTGGTTTCATCAGTAAAATATTTGGGAATCCCCTTTGACCCATGCATGTCAGGAGAATTGATAGGGAACAGTGTAGTAAAGAAAGCGAATGCCAAACTGAAGTTCCTGTATAGACAAGCACAGTGTCTACCTACTGAGGCTCGCAGGACCCTATGTCTAGCCCTTATACAATGCCATATGGATTACGCTTGCTCTTCTTGGTACTCTGCCTTGACAAAAAAACTGAAAGATAGACTGCAAATCACCCAGAACAAAATCGTAAGATTCATCCTGGGGCTGGGACCAAGAGAACATGTAGGCCAGGATGAATTACAGCAGTTGGATATGCTAAATGTTGAAGACAGAGTAAAACAACTGAAGCTAAATCATGTTTATAAAATTGCTCACAAACAGTGTCCAGAATATCTTGCTGTCAATTTTGTCAATGTTGGGAACCAAAGCAATCATAGTACTAGGGGGAGAGAGCACAACTTTGTAGTACCCACAGTCAGTGGCCAGGCTTCAAACACCTTTTATTGTACAGCAATAAAGGAATGGAACAGACTACCCGCACATGTCAAAGCCAGTCATAGCGTGAACCAGTTCAAGAAGAGTGCCAAAAGGTGTCTGATGAATGTAGCTACAGAAAGGGAGGGGAATGATTTTCTATTTTTTAGCTAACATACGTGTAAATTTTACGTTATTCCTTGTAATGACCCTCGTATTGTAGATAGTCTTAATGACCTTGGTGTAGCAGATAGTCTTTTTAGTATGATAATAAGATGTTATCTTCATTGTAGAATAATAAGAAAATATTATAACCTTTATACTATAATAATAAGGTAAAAGGACCCCAATGGAAATAAGTCACTCTGTCTGACTTTTTTGGGTTATCCTAGGTTCCCTACACATATGCTGCTATGTATGATAATTCTATGTAACTGTATTTGTGTTTACCTGAATAAACTTACTTACTTACTTACTTACTTAGCTAGAATCCTAATCTCTGCCAATTTAGGAAGAAGTGATCTTGCATTGACATGAATAAAGTGAAGGCCTGTTTTCATAAAACAATCATAATCATTAATATATGGCAATGGGTCATTTGTATTAAAATTAGGTAAATCAATGTCATCACTGCTAAAGGGTAACTGTGCCAAAGTGCATTTGTTACACACAAAATGAATTTTGGCACCGTTGCTATAATTGTACATACATCCATCATGCACCCACCCCTTACACATTTTACATAAGGTGCCTTTTCTGTTTTTCATGCGTACTTTAGTACAGTGTATGCACCTGTTTGGTAGTATTTGAGATAATAATGGCTGTATTGTCTCACATTGACCTATGTATGCATTACATATGGAGTTAAGGTTATCATTCCTAGCTACTAGACCGTCATTATCGCCGTCATTTATCTGTCTGTTTTGCCTCTGCACAATAGTTTGAGGTCCTGGATTAATTTGGATATCACCACTTAAGAGCGCTACAATAAGAGCTGTGTGCCACTGTTTTTGTTTGGGTATGCGGTGTTGCCATACCTTGCAGCGATAGTGAGGTTTACTTTTCTGGTAGGATGGCAACTGTTGGGCTTTTACTGTCCAGGGCGCTGTTACTCCATTCACCTTCTCCAGCCCCCATGACTGATTTCTTTCTTCATGGAATTGAAGAAGAAATATAAATATAATAATGGCAGCCTGTACCCCCCTAATGCCTGCCATTTTCACTCTTCGCTCTTTTACTCATATACAATAATATTTATTTCTCTTTTCCAGTCCCTAGTACACTTAGTATCTGCTTTAGCAATCACCACTGAATTACTAGTAAAATTTCCTCTTCAAAACCCTCTTCACTGCTCACTTTTCCCTTAACTTCACAAACCCCTTACAGTTAACCCCTTATTACACACTCCCCTTCCCACCTCACTTCACAGTCTGGCTTCCCCAATTAACTTCTAACTCCTTTCCATTCTGGTAGACCAGAAAGGTTTAATCAATGGTTTTATCCTTCCAAATCCCCCTCAATTCCATTTATCGGGGGTTGTGTGGTGTTGTTGTCTGCCTGACCTGTTCTGCTGACTCAGCCATTTTTAAAACACTGAGGGGAGTAACGCCACCTACAACCTGACTTTCCTTGAATTTATAGATATATTTGGCGTTTTCTGCTATGATTCTCTCACTGTACACTGGTCAGCTGAATATAGGTCAGCTACTAAAACATTAACCTTGACTGTTTAACTATTCACTTCTTTCTCACGACTGGCACTGAGGGATATCCGACCTATAACCTTGGAATTTTGTACTGTTGATTTGACGATGTCTCCTATGTTTCCCTCTCGTTAGCACTGGTACAGGTGATATGATGGTGGTACAGATATGATGCTACTGTCAACAGATGAACGTCAGTAAAGATGAGAATTTCACTTCGCTAGTTGTACGTCTGGCAGTAGCGGCTGTTTGGATGCCGGTCAGCCATGTTTAAAGGTTCAATTCTTTCCCTCGTTTGGCACTGAAGAAAAAAGTCCTACAGACCTGTCATTTCCTTGGAGATTTAGTTGATCAGGTTTTCTGCCATGTTGTCTTCCCGTTAAACACTGGTGCAGTTGATATGGAGGTCAGTTATTTCATTGTAGTGGAAAACGTCTCATGTCTGGTTCACGTCTGGCAGCAGGTCTGGTACTTGAATGCCGGTCCCTCTTTTGTCATATTTAGTCCATTTCGTTGTCGTCACCGTCAGTTTTTATGTCACTATAGGTTCCTTGCATGTTGTTGCAGCAGTACTTGCAAATTTGGCCATCACTGGAGTTCGGATAGGCCCAGGGGACGGCAAGATATAGGAGCAGCCTTGTTGTTGCTTGCTGCGGCTGCCATGTATCCATGTATTCTTATGTTATGTCAATGACATGACTATCAGTGTCAAGTGCAAACTCCCACTGTATGCAGATGACAGTGCTCTGTTAGTGTCAGGTAAAGACCCACATGATATTGCTAATGTTTTAACACTGGAACTGGAGTCCTGCAGCAAATGGTTAGTAGACAACAAACTATCATTACATCTCGGGAAAACTGAAGCCATTCTCTTTGGCACGAAACATAAACTGAGAAGGGTAGATAATTTTAAATAGGGAACAGTGTAGTAAAGAAAGCGAATGCCAGACTGAAGTTCCTGTATAGACAAGCACAGTGTCTACCTACTGAGGCTCGCAGGACCCTATGTCTAGCCCTTATACAATGCCATGTGGATTACGCTTGCTCTTCATGATAAGATAAGATAAGATTTCGCTCGGATTTTTAACCCCGGAGGGTTAGCCACCCAGGATAACCCAAGAAAGTCAGTGCGTCATCGAGGACTGTCTAACTTATTTCCAATTAAATCTTGTCCCCCAGGATGCGACCCACACCAGTCGACTAACACCCAGGTACCTATTTGCTGCTAGGTGAACAGGACAACAGGTGTAAGGAAACGTGTCGAAATGTTTCCACCCGCCGGGAATCGAACCCGGGCCCTCCGTGTGTGAAGCGGGAGCTTTAGCCACCAGGCCACCGGGCCACTAGGTACTTTGCCTTGACAAAAAAACTGAAAGATTGACTGCAAATCACCCAGAACAAAATCGTAAGATTCATCCTGGGGCTGGGACCAAGAGAACATGTAGGCCAGGATGAATTACAGCAGTTGGATATGCTGAATGTTGAAGACAGAGTAAAACAACTGAAGCTAAATCATGTTTATAAAATTGCTCACAAACAGTGTCCAGAATATCTTGCTGTCAATTTTGTCAAGGTTGGGAACCAAAGCAATCATAGTACTAGGGGGAGAGAGCACAACTTTGTAGTACCCACAGTCAGTGGCCAGGCGTCAAACACCTTTTATTGTACAGCAATAAAGGAATGGAACAAACTGCCCGCACATGTCAAAGCCAGCCATGGCATGAACCAGTTCAAGAAGAGTGCCAAAAGGTGTCTGATGAATGTAGCTACAGAAAGGGAGGGGAATGATTTTCTATTTTTTAGCTAACATACGTGTAAATTTTACCTTATTCCTAGTAATGACCCTTGTATTGTAGATAGTCTTAATGACCCTCGTGTAGTAGATAGTCTTTTTAGTATGATAATAAGATGTTATCTTCATTATAGAATAGATTAGATTTTGCCACCGAAGTGGCTAGTTTATTGTGCACCCCATATCCATCCTGTGGACGGTAGCGCGAGAGCATGTGGATACACAAAAGGCCTAGGAACTAGGCCCCAAAGGGTTAACAGGAATACATATGGATTTATATCTACATATCTATAGTTCACTTATCTGTTACAAGCAAATTTAGGAAATTTGCTTAGTATATCTGGTATCTTATTTTCATTAATAAGATATCTTGACATGTCACATAGGTTATTATACTGTCTGTCTCTGTATTCCTCAATAAGTGGACAATTAAGCACATAGTGTTCAAGACAGTGACCATATGCCTGATCACATAATTTACATTTAGTTTGATCATCATCTGTGTGTCTCCCAAACTGCCAGAAGTACTTGTAACCAAGCCTAAGCCTGGCCACTACAACATCAGTCAGTCTGTTCACATTGCAAGTTGCTCCATAAACATACTTATCTACGTTCATGTTATCATAGTGGGTTATAGATCTACTCAGGCTTCTAACTGCATTCCTATAACAATCATCTTCATTATTTACTTCTCTCCTAATATTATTCCTAATGCTAGACACAGTTATACCAAAGTTATATTCTACGTTCTCCTTCTGGATACTCTTCTTGGCTAACATATCAACTTTATCATGAAGGAGTAATCCAATGTGTGATGGGATCCATAGCAATTGTACATTAATTCCTTTGTCCCTAATTTTTGAGTATCTATACCTGGCTTCCCCAATGAGCATGTTGTTGGAGTCATTATATGAGCCAAGAGCCTTCAATGATGACATAGAATCAGTAATGATGATAGAGTCAAGCTCAGTGTCATAGGTTAGCTTTAGCGCCATTAGGATTGCAAACAATTCAGTTTGCAGTGTAGACGCCCAGTTGTTAATTCTTATGCCTAACTCAACAAATTTATTATCGTTCTTAACTAGGGAGGTGGCAACAAGAGCAGATGCAGCCCTGCCAGAAGACTCCTGTTTAGATCCATCAGTGTATATAACTTGTGATAACTTATTACTACCAGCTAGGCGAAAAATTTCTTCTTGAGCAGTTGCTCTAACAAGAGATTTAAGGAAGGGATTACTAGCAATGAGCTTCTTGGGAGGGACTTGTAGGTATGTGATATTAAATGAACACATCTTCCATGGAGGGGTGAAATGCTCTTGTTGCCTACAGTGATACAGTTCATGCAGGTTATAAAACTTAATGCAATTGCACGTTTTCACAATCCATTTAGATCTGTGTGTATTTACCTCTAGACACTTGGTAAGATTCACTGTGACAGTGTCTGGTTCGTTTCTCAACATTCTAATACCGAGTACAGTGTTAATTTCAACAATCCTATCACTGATACTAGAAATACCAAGCTCCTTCCTCATGTTAAGAACTTTTGTAGATCTGGGACAGCCAAGAATAATCCTGAGAGCTTCATTTTGCATTAACTCCAAGGGTCGGAGGGAACTTTCTCTAGCTAATATCAACATGGGAGCAGCATAATCAATTAAGGACCTAACATAGGCTATGTACATCATTCTCACGATTCTCACATTAGCACCATAGTTGGGATTGTAGCCAGCAACAGCTTTGAGAGCATTTAGCCTAGCTTTGCATTTCTTGTTTAGTTGTGGTATAGTGGATTTGTTAAAGGGTACATCTACACCAAGATATCTGTAAGTTTTAACGTAGCTAATGATTTCACCCTGCAAATAGATGGGTGGGGGATGTCGTTTGCTTGTTAATATCTTTGTTTTAGAGGAAGATATTATAAGGCCTAGTCGATTACAAATTGCTTGAACTTCATTAAGAATGGTATTCATCTTCTTATGCCCTGTTGTATGGATCATGATATCATCAGCATAGCTTATAGCTATATGTTTAGGTGAGGCAGGTAGAGCATTTAGGAGAGCATTAATCAGAATATTAAATAGCATGGGACTAAGAACTCCTCCCTGCGGTGTACCTAAAGACATTTCTTTAGAATCACTTCTGAAGCCTTGGTAAAGGACAGAGGATACTCTATTTGACAGGTATCCTATTATCCAGCAGAGTAAGCTACCACCAATATTCATTTTGGCTAGTTCATGTAGTATAACTGTTCTGTTTGCAATATCAAATGCAGATTTTAGATCAAGAAAAGTGGTAAAACTAGTAGAGGTGTGTGCAGTGAGAAAGGTGGAAATACAGTTCTGCACACTTTTACCTTTCATGAACCCATAGAGGTAGGGGGAAAGTTGATGTCTGATTCTGTAGTACAATCTGTTAAGCATCATTCTTTCAAAAGTTTTGCAAAGACAACTAGTTAAGGAGATCGGCCTAAATGTATCAGGCTGTTGGGGCTTAGGGATAGGCACAATGAGACTATTGGTCCAGGAAGTAGGAAGAACGCCCTCAATGTAACTGAGATTATACAGTGCCAACAAAGGGTTATCAGGCACGTGCCTTAGAGTTCTGAGAATATCATAGGTTATACCATCCTCTCCAGGAGCAGTTGATCGACCTTTGGTTAATGCATTATCTAATTCATACTCGGTAAAGAGGCAATCACTCTCATCAATATTTTGGCTCATAAAATTAATCAGTTTCAACATTTCTTCAGAAGTACTCTCTAAATTTTTTCTAATATGAGATGGAAGGCTTTCATGCCTGGATGTTTTGGACCAGTCATTTATGAGGTCATTTGCTTTTTCAAGAGGAAAGGGATGAGCAACATTGCCAGTCTTTTTCCTGGTTATTTTATTTATACCTTTCCAAGCCAAACTCAAAGGGGTGGACCTATTTAATCCACTAACAAACTGTTCCCATTCCTGTTGCCTAAGTTCTTCCTTTCTATTCCTTGACTTTTTGGGTTATCCCAGGTTCTCTACACATATGCTGCTATGTGTGATAATTCTATGTATAACTGTATTTGTGTATACCTGAATAAACTTAATTACTTACCTCTGGTGAATATGCGCCGAGGATATAAAACTAACAACTTAGTACGTATATATAATAGTATATGTATCCTCAGATATTGAAGAGAACCCAGAAAAGAAATTAATGTAGGAGTGGGTAACCTAAGTAATATATTTAACGTCGTCTTGGTTTAGACATTACAATTGGATATAATACAAAAATAATAAAAATAAATACATTTTTTTTCATTGCATTAATATCTTTTAATTATTATTTAAAATTGTTTAATAAATAATCGTAATTTTTTATATATTTTAAAGATATTTACATAAAACTTTTTGCTAAGCCAAAGAAACTTATAATTATTATTTATAGTAAAAGAAATATTTTATTTTGCAATTTTATAGAGATTAATTATAATTTTTTTAAAGCACTATTTTTTAGTGCTAAATGATTATTTATAGTGGTTTTCTTTGTATTCTGTGGTTAACCATCAGATTACAGAGATATATAATGGGTCCAGGGACTGGGCCCCAAGTTTTGATAGCTGAACAAGATACAAAGGTAATGAATCATGTAAATAAATCTGCTTACATTTATACATGGTTACTGTAGAAATTTGTCCGGACTGCTTCCATGTGAGGTGTTTACCATAACAAGCTCTGTTGACACAGACCTCTGAGATTGTTGGCCTCAGCCTCACAAGTGGCTTACATGACACATTTTCATATGCAACTGATCTTGCAAGAGTTTCCAATCTTCATGCGTGAATAAAGGATTAACTTACTTGGTGGTGGAGAATATGTCGCCTTGCACTCCAAATTTCATCAACTCTTAGCCCCTCTGGCATCCCCTCACCTTCAAGACACCACGTTTAGTGAAGGACTTGGTTACTGCAAGTAATCAGTTGATATGATATTAATGTCCTGACTGCACTTCAGAACTCCCTGATTCCAATTGGGGTGCCGGGTGTGTCCTCTAAGCAATATCTATGAATGCAGTAAATGACATTAGCTTCTAGTCTAACACTTAGAGACACCGGTACGTACTGGTCTTCGGGCGTCCGTCTACTCAAAGACCCACAGTTCAACTCACGTTTCCCACAGAAAGCCGGCCAACGATACTGACAGAAAGAAAGGTATAACCTGTGTCAATATAGAGTAAGAAATAGTATTAGTCTGCTATTTTTTTTTTATTCGCCGGTATTCTCCCGGCCCGGGTCTTTTCCAAGTAGTGGTGACCCGGCCTTGGCCTTCTTTACTCTCCGTCAACGTCAACGTGCTCTCTTTGCGGCTCTACCACAGGATCTCTGTAACCTTCTCTCTACCATTGCCTTTGACACTGCTCGCCTGAATGCGCAAATTCATTCTTCCAAACTACAAAATAAACTTCAACGTCTCATCTCAGCTAGCCCTTGGTCTAAATTCTCCCTCACTGACTGTGTTACTAATCTGTCTTCTGTCTCACTCTCTCAGTATGAGCTTGAACTTCTTGGTTTTGGTCTTTCCTTTGCCACTTCGCCTACTCCTCGCGCTGGTATTTCCCTGATTAGCTCTTTTGATTCCTTTCGTCAATCTCGCTTCCGTAATCTTCCTGACTTGTCCACTTTTCGTGGTGCTCTCCTTCCTGCTCTTGTTAGTCTGTTTTCCAAGAATCACCACCTTCCACGCCGTTACCAACTTGCCCTTTCTTCTCTTAAATCTAACACTAACATTGTCATACTATCTTCTGACAAAGGTAATTCGGTAGTTATCCTTGATCGCGAGGATTACCTCCGTAAAGCTGACGTCTTGCTCTCTGACTCACGCACCTACACTCCTCTCGTTTCCAACCCTCTTGATCGCATCAAGAGAACTTTCAACAAAAAACTAAGGACTCTCTCCGACCTCTGTCCTCCTGACTTTGACCTTGTTCAACGGTTTCGTGTCATCTGTCCCTCTCTTCCCTATTTCTATGGCCTTCCCAAAACTCATAAACCTGATATTCCTCTTCGTCCTATCATATCCTCTAGAGGTTCTGTCTCTTATTCTCTTGCTTCTTGGCTGGCCAAAACCCTCACTCCCTTTCTTGGTACTTTTTCTCCTGCCCACCTCCGTCACTCTCAAGACTTCATTGAACGGGTTCGCTCTCTCCCAACCTGTAAGATGCTTAGTCTTGACGTTGAGTCCCTCTTCACCAATGTCCCTCTTGATGATGTCCTTGATTTCCTTAGAGAGAAGGCCCATGAAGGGTTTCTTCATCTCCCTATCCCCACTGATGTCTTTCTTGATCTGATCCGCCTCTGTGTGGACTCTAACTCCTTTTCCTTCCAAGGGAAATATTATTCCCAAACCTTCGGTGTCGCTATGGGCTCTCCTCTCTCTCCTGTCCTTGCTAATCTTTACATGGAATACTTCGAGACTGTTCTTCTTCCTACCCTCGATGTGCAACCTTCACTCTGGCTCCGCTATGTGGATGACATCTTTGCTCTGTGGCCTCATGACTCCAGTCTCTTCCAACCTTTTCTTGAAGCTCTTAACAATCTTGCCCCTTCCATTAAGTTTAAAGCTGAATGGGAATCTATTTCCTTACTTCCTTTCCTTGATGTCCATGTCCACCGCTCAGATACTGGTTTTTCCTTTTCCGTTTACCGTAAACCTATGCACAGTGGCATGTACATTCACTACTTTTCCTATCATGCTTCCCCTGTCAAGAAAAGTGTTCTTATCTCCCTCTTTCTCCGTGCCCTCCGCATCTGTGATCCTCAGTTCCTTCCAGCAGAAATTTCCACTCTTTATAATTCGTTCTCCCGTCTTGGCTACCCTTCCCATTTCATAGACTCTGCCCTCTCACGTGCTAAACGCAATTTCTTCTCTCCCAAACTCTCTACTCATGGGAACTCTTCTATCCTCTGCCTTCCCTACATTTCCGGTCTTTCTAATCTCAACAATTCTCTCCGTCCCTTAGACATCAAGCTTACCTTCCGCCAGACTAACACTCTTCGCACTAATCTCGTTCATACCTCTCCTCCCTCTACAGATGTTCCTGGTGTCTACTCTATTTCTTGCTCCTCCTGTCCTCTTCAATACTTTGGAGAAACTGGTCGATCTCTTTCTGACAGACTTAGGGAGCACAAAAATAGTGTTAGGCTTGCCGACACTAACAATGCTCTTTTCTGTCACGTCAGAGATCATAGCCATCCTATTGACTGGTCTTCTGCTAAAACTGTCTTCCCTACTTCCAACTCGAACAGTCGCCGTTTAGTTGAATCCTCTCTTATACACAACTTTCCTTGTATGAACCTTAGCCCTGGCTTCGTCTCTGTAGATGCCTTCCTCTCCCACTACATTGTAAAATGCTCCAAACTTCAGAACACCCGTGACTTAACCTGAATCCTCATTTTTCCTTCTTCTTCTTTTTCTTCTTCCTCTTCCCCTTTCCTCTCTCCTTTTCTCCTCTGGGTTGTCTTTCTCTCTCCTGTCTCGTGTTTCTGTTCCTTCTTTATTTTATTTCACCACTTCCCCTTTCACGCACCTCGGTGCGCTTGCTCTCCCTCTGTGGGTTTCTAGCTCTCTTGCAGTGCTCCCCTTCCTTTGTTTTTGACTGGCTCGTCTTCCTTATTTCCCACTTCTACCACTACCACTACTACTCCTCTTCTTCTTCTACTACATCTACTGATGAAATTAGACACATGTGCGGCGTCTGGTTGTCTTTGTTGTGGACGTTTCGCCATCCAGTGGCTGGCTGGATGGCGAAACGTCTACGGTGGGGATGCCCGGGTGTTGTGCATGTGTCATTTCATCCTGTCGGTATTATATACAATTCTTGTACTACTACTACTACTACTACTACCACTACTACTACCTCCACCTCTTCCTGCCTATATATAGCCGTCCTGCTCCTCCTCTGTTAGTGTGACTTTGTCAATGGTCCAAGTCGGACCGAAACGTCGTCGTAAGCTTCTGTCTTTTATGTGCGGGTTATTTGTGTATCGTTCCAGTCACGGTATTGTGCCTTTTTGTTATTTATTTTTGGCTCCCTCTTTAGGGAGTGTCTGAGACCTAAGTCTCCCATGGGAGGAGGCACAAATACCTCCTCATCTTTGGGACCAATTGTCCCCAGGCCTAGCCACAAGCTAGGCCTCTCTGGTCTGCCATCCCCGCCCCAAGGGGGCTAATGGGAATGACAGTTTTGTGAGCTACAAGCTCCGGCTCAGGCACCTACCCTACCCTAGAAGGGTTAGACATGGTATCGATGAATATCTCGATTATTATTATTATTAAAGATTAGCCGGTATTCTCCCAGCCCGGGCCTTTTCCAAGTGGTGGCCCGACCTTGGCTCCCTCTTTAGGGAGTGTCTGAGACCTAAGTCTCCCATGGGAGGAGGCACAAGTACCTCCTCATCTTTGGGACCAACTGTCCCCAGGCCTAGCCACAAGCTAGGCCTCTCTGGTCTGCCATCCCCGCCCCAAGGGGGCAAATGGGAATAACAGTCTTATGAGCTAAAGGCTCGGGCTCAGGCACCTACCCTACCCTAGAAGGGTTAGGCATGGTATCGATGGAGTGTCTCGATTCTATTCTATTCTATTTGATTTGCCGGTAATCCCGGCCCGGGTCTCTTCCATTTTGGTGACCCGGCATTGGCTCCCCAGGTAGGGAAGTGACATTTATCGTTACTTGCACCTGTGTGGCAGGTCTTCAGCAGGAAGGGGGGGGTACCTCACCGGCCCTATGGCCAGATGACGTACCAAACGTTAGTGTGCACTAACAGTGGCTGGTGTGCAGTGCAATGGAGGCCCAAAGCAGGCCCTCGCAGCAACTTCAGCGGGGGGGGCGGATGACGTGCAAGGACTGGAAGTAAGGTTTCCAAGTCCCTGACAGCTAAGTACACAAGATGTGCTGCCTCATCCTCTTGGGTCTGCCCTACTGGGGTCATTGGGAAGTGTCTATGGCGAAGGGGCATCGTAGCCGGGCAGTCTAACAGGTAGTGCACCAAGGGCTGCGGAACCATTCGGTCACAATGGGCACAGAGCTCCTCTCGTGCCCGTTCAACAATCCGCGCAGTGGTGGGATACCCTAAGCGTAGGCGGTGGATATGCACCCTCAGTTCCCTGGACTGTGTCCGAATACTTGGAGGGGGCACCCTGTGGGTCGCCTTGACATACCAACAGAGGCTCCGTGACTCCCCAGGGTCAGGGAATGGGCGCCTCGCCGCACCAGCAGCCAACAGCGCAATCTGGCTGAGGCTGATGGAGATCGCAGCATGTGGCTGTGCCTCGAGGGTTGCAGTCCTAGCAGCCTCATCTGCAGCATCATTGCCAGGGATACCCACATGGCTCGGGATCCAGTTGATGGTAGCCCTGCGACCCTGGGCCATGAGAGTCTGCAGGTCACCCCGGATGGATGTGATTAAGTGTATGTTGTCCTTTGGCTCTCTGTGCATAAGCGCTTGGATCGCTGCCTTGGAATCAACGTGGATGATGGGGGGATGCTGATGGTCTGCAAGAGCATGCCGCAGAGCTTGTTGGATGGCAAAGAGTTCGGCCTGGAGGATGGTGCAATGGTCTGGGAGGCGCCAACCTGCTGTCAGATTGCTGTGGAACATCCCAGCAGCTGTGCAGCCTGCCACTGGGTCTCTGGAGCCATCAGTGTAATATGGCACACACCCTGGGCCTTCCGCACCCACAATGCTAGCCGAGGCAAGGTGGTGCAGAATGTCCCGGGTGCAATGCCTCTTGCTGTCTGGTAGGGTTGTCCAGCTCACCGCAAACAGCTCTGGTGCCCAAGGGGGTGGCACCATGTAGTTCACTGCCAGTCTGTCGCAGCCTCCCGCCTGGAGCAATGTCATGGGCAAGAGCTTCCGTGTGGCATCTGCTACTGACCACATCCATCGGCGGCCGGGATGCAGTGGAATGACCTGTCCCTGGCGGACCCGTAAATCTCTCATCAGTTTGTCAGCCCCTGGGAGTCGGAGATACTTTGCAATCCTCCTGGCAGCTACCAGTTGGATCCTGTCTTCAAGAGGCTGTAGCTGCACCTCAAGTTTCAGAGCCACTGCATTGGCCCACCTAGGAGCCCCCAGCATGGCCCGTACAGCTGTGTTCTGGATGACACAGAGGGATTTGATGTTTGTGGGTCTGGCGTGAACCAGAGCAAGTGCCCCATAGTCAACGAGGGAACGTATTGCCTGGATGTAGAACAACCTCATGACCTCGAGGCTGGCCCCAACCCTAGGGTTGGCCATGGCACTCAATGCCCTGACCCTCTGCAGAGCCCTCTCTTTAATGTGGCACACATGTTTCTGGAAGGTGAGGTGCCTGTCAATGTAGATGCCAAGGTACCTATAACTGTGAACCCACTCCAGGTCGATGCCCAGCACCCGCAGCCTCTGACTGGGCACCTTGGTTCGAAGGATCATGGCTTTGGATTTCGCCGCAGATATCTTGAGTCCCAAGTGACGGCAGGTGGAAGCCAGCAGATCGAGGTCCTCCTGGGCACGCTGCAAAAGCCGGCGCTTCCTAGGTACGAGAAGTGCCAGGTCATCGGCATAGCTGAGGAGGATGGTGCCTCTGGAGAAAGGCAGGCACACCAGCTGGTGCATCAGTACATTGAACAGGGTGAGACTAAGCACCCCGCCCTGTGGAGTGCCGTTGTCCAGGGTCTTGAGAGAAGAGGTATGCCCCTGGAAGCGTACCCGGGCCCGCCTGTCCTGGAGATAGGAACGAAGCCATGAAAGCAGCCTGCCTTTAATCCCCCTGCAGGCCAAGAGTGAGAGAATGGCTGGTGCACTGGCTAGCTCAAAAGCTTTCTCGAGGTCAAGAAAGACAACAATGTGGGCTTGGGCTTCCGACCCAATGCCGGTCAGTAGAGTGGTAAGGCTTTCGAAAGTGCCCACTCCTCTGGTGAAGCCATAGAGGTGTTTATGAGGAGGGCCAAGCTTCCACCTCAGGCGCTCCAACACCATCCTTTCAGACACCTTCGAGATGCAACTGGTGAGGGAGATGGGTCTCACACTGCCAGGATCCCCAGGCTTAGGAATCGGTATGATGTCAGCCTCCTTCCATATGACAGGGAGTTTGCCAGCTCGCCAAGTCTGGTTGATGACCCCCAGGACAGCTGAATGTCCAGAATGGCCAGACCGAGTGATCATGCCATAGGTGATACCATCATGCCCCGGTGCAGTGTCTCGATGAGATGTGAAGGCTGCCTGGAGCTCCTGGTCGGTGAAGTCTTCATCCGTGACGTCCCTAGCCTGGCAGTGTCTTGATACTTAGGCATGCTAGTGGCCTTCTTTGTAATAAATATTTTACAATATGCAATAATATTTTATAATATGTAAACCCCACATTGTAATATCAATAGAGAAATAAAGAATTTTAATTTTAATTTAATTTAGAATTTTACTGTAAATGCGAATATCCACAGTACTTCGGGATGCCGCTAGATACCAAGTTCTCCAGGTCCAGTATGTGTAGTCACGTGGGGGCACCGCGCTGCTGTTCACGGCACTTACTGTTACAATTCAAAGTTTATTCTCTATAAGGACTACAATGCTGAGTTTACAGAATTTGGTTATTGTGTGGTTTACATGTAGTAAAATAATGATTACAGTGTACCACTAGAACACCTAGCATGGCTAGGCATTTCGGGCAGACTTAGTTTAATTCTTAATTTTAAAATATTGCAAATTATGAGGTAAGTTGGTATTATGGCTAAGTGACTAAATACTAGTTTGTGAGTTTAGCAATGTGAATGCTTTTGTTTTGGCACAGTACATAGTTTCAGTATTGGAGTATCACAGGATTCATTATTTTAAGATTGAGATTAATATTTCTGTTTATGGTCAAATGGGTGAGTGTAAGTGTGAACCACCAGGTGGTATTCGTGTAGTTAGTTGACGGGGTGTATCAGGGAGATAAGATGTTTTCTAATGGTAGTTTTGAAGGTGATGCATGTGTCTGCAGTTCTAGAGTTCTCAGGTAGGGTGTTCCAGATTTTAGGGCCTTTGACATACATTGAATTTTTGTAAAGGTTTAGTCGGACACGGGGAATGTCGTAGAGATGTTTGTGTCTGGTGTTATGCCTGTGGGTTCTGTCACAACTATCAAGAAAGCATTTTAGGTCAAGGTTGATATTGAAGTTTAAGGTCCTGTAGATGAAGACTGCACAGCAGTAAGTGTGGATGTACTGAACAGGGAGTAAGTTTAGATCTATGAAGAGTGGGGGGGTGTGTTGCCAGGGATGGGATTTGGTGATTATTCTTACTGCAGCTTTTTGTTGGGTTATTATTGGCTTTAGGTGTGTTGCTGCAGTTGATCCCCAAGCACAAATAGCATAGGTGAGGTATGGATAAATAAGTGAGTGATATAGTGTGAGAAGGGCATTTTGCAGCACGTAGTATCGTATCTTGGAGAGGATCCCAACCGTTTTGGATACTTTTTTGGCTATGTGATGGATATGGGTGCTGAAATTCAGGTTGTTGTCAAGGTATAGGCCTAGGAATTTGCCCTCATTATGTCTGGTAATTAGAGTGTTGTCGATCTTAATGTTAATTTGTGCATCTCCTGCTCTGCTACCAAACATAATATAGTAGGTTTTGTCAGTGTTAAGCGTAAGTTTATTGGCTGTCATCCAAGTCGATATTTTGATCAGCTCCTCGTTAACAATGGTGTTGAGGGTGGCAAGATTAGGGTGAGAGATGACATAAGTCGTGTCGTCAGCAAAGAGAATGGGTTTCAGGCGTTGGGATACGTTTGGAAGATCATTGATGTATATGAGGAACAGCAGGGGACCAAGGACACTTCCCTGCAGAACTCCAGTATCAAGTGGCCATGTTGTTGATGCTGTGTCTTTAATGGTGACATACTGATACCTATTAGTAAGGTAAGATTTGAAATAAGCAAGCGCATGGCCTCTTATACCGTAATGGTCAAGTTTGTGGAGTAGGATGTCATGGTCTACTGTGTCAAAAGCTTTTCTTAGGCCAATAAAAATTCCTAGTGGATATTCCTTATTTTCCAATGCTGTGTAAAGCAGATCTAGCATTTTTATGATTGCATCATTAGTGCTTTTATTTTTCCTGAATCCAAATTGGCAGGGGTTGAGTATGTTTTGTGCCGTTATAAATGAATATAGTCTCCTGTGCACGAGTTTCTCAAAGATTGGATAGCAATGGTAAGTTTGATATTGGCCTATAGTTGTTTAAGTCTGTAGGGTCACCACCTTTATGTATTGGTGTAACCCTTGCCATCTTGAGTAGTTTCGGGAAGATGCTAGTTTCTAGTGACTTGTTAAAAAGTAATGAAATAGCATGCGAAAGGACATGGGCCGCTCACTTGTACAGTAATGGTGGGACATGAGACAGATTCCCTGAGTTATTTTTAAGTGACTTTATAATCTCGGTGACTTCTGTGGGCTCAGTTGGTGCAAGATAGAAGGAATTTGGGAAATTCCCATCTAGGTAGTCCCTGGCATGAGCATTGGTATGTGGGATTTTATTGGCGAGATTAGATCCTATGGTTGAGAAGAAGTCGTTTATCTTGTTAGCTGTGTCAGTGGGATGTAGTGGTGTTTCATTAGGTTTAGTTAGGACAATATTCTTGGTTTTTTCAGTTTGTGGGTCCCTAGAATCTGAGAGAGTGTTTTCCAGGTCTTTTTTTATATCTCCTCTAGTGTCTGTGAATCTACTGGAGTAGTATAGTTGTTTGGCTTTCTTTATTACTTTGGTGAGAACTGATGAATAGTGTTTAAGAATATCTTTGTGTATTAAGCCCTGTCTATATTGCTTTTCATATTGGTGTTTCTTGTCAATGGATTTCAGAATGGTGCTGGTTAGCCATGGGCAACCAAGCTGTTTGTTTGTGATCTGTTTCGATTTTATAGGACAATGTTTGTTGTATAGTCTAAGTAATTTGTTAAGAAAAATGTCTGTCCAGTCATCAATACCATTGGCCTTGAAGAATTCTGTAGGCCAGTCAACAGTGTCTAGGTCAGCTGTGAACTTCCTTATTGAGGCCTCATCATGGAGTCTAAATGAAACTTTGTTGTATTCAAGTGGTGGTTTACTAATGTTTGTCAGGAGGAAGGTAGGGCAGTGGTCTGTAGTGCTATCTGTGATTATCCCTGATTTAAGGGGGGCTAGTATATTGGTCCATATGTGGTCTATTATGGTTGCACTTGTCTCAGTGAGCCTGATTGGTATAATTATTGTTGGTATGAGAAGTGTGTTGTTCATATTGTTGATTAAATCAGTTACAGGCTGATCATCTAGTATGCCAAGGTTGATGTTGAAGTCTCCAGCTAAGTGAAGGTGGTGCTTATTCATTTGTCTGTTTGTTATTAGTGACCTCTCACTGAAATTTGGGATGTTTGTGTGAGGTATCCGGTAAATGGCAACGATTGTTATAGGTGCCTTAAGGTTTTTTACAGTAAAATTAGCAAAAATGTATTCCCCATATTCATCACTAAAGCAAGTGGTGCTAATACAAGATAATTGGTTAGAGTAATAGATTGCAATACCACCCCCAACTTGGTTTGGTCTGCAGTTGTGAATTGCTGTTTATCCTGGTAAAGGGTAGATATCTATTGTGTCCTGCTTAAGCCAGGTCTCAGTAAGAATAATGCAGGAGAAGGGTGTCTTTAGTGATTCAAGGAGTGCCAGGTCTCATTAGGCTGCTCCAGCGTCTGTGATACCCACACTTCCTCGTTCAAACATGGGGTTGCCATTTCTCTTTAGTTAATATAACCTAACATTAGCCTATATTAAAAGCCTAATCCTACCTATGTTAATATCTGAGGTTACCTCATTACTTCTAATATTGGTTACTAACTATTTAAACCTACCTAGACTTTCCTTGAAGTTTAGATATATCAGTCAACTTGCACGCACACACACACACACACACACACACACACACACACACACACACACACACACACACACACACACACACACACACACACACACACACACACACACACACTGTGGAAAATAAATTCCCATAATTATACTATGGAAAATTTTCTAGGGTGATTACCTTTATGTACCTCAACATTATATACATACAAGTAATCTCATTGGGAGACAACACTATATTGTTTACCACAGTCATCCCGTGTGGACATGTGAGAAAACTTCACCACCCCTGGTCACTGCAGCTGGGCCTTCGACCTCACAATCCTATCCATATCTATCCGAGACCAGTATAGATTGGATAGCACCAGCAAGTACGGTGCTACTAATTAATTGTGGACTGTATAGATTATATTAGTGTAACTGGATGAAGGGGGGGGGGGTAGGTTACACATTGATATATCCATCAAGGAAAAACACTTGCATATAATCCCACCACTTACCGATATTCTCTGGTGGTCACTTGATGTAGCTGGATCACTCATAACCCATCCAATTACAACATACCTAACCGGCCAGTATCAGTCTGCTATAACTAGAAGGGTTACTTAACTGTGGCTGATTGATGCTCCCTATTTCCTCCATTCACCATCTCATTTCGGTATGCTGCTACACCTACACTGTTCTTATTCCAACAGGACGAGGTATCCGTTGGTTTGTCCCGGTTTAGAAGTCGTGACTCCATAAAAACATCACTATCCTCGGGACGGGAACAGCGAGGTCTAACGTGTTCACTCGGAGCAAGGCGACGTATTTCACTTCACGCATTCTCTTAACTTAGTGTTATTATCATTGATTACATTACGATTAACAAGACGATTTAATGTCTCATAATTATTATACACATTACCTGGAGTTTACCTGGAGAGAGTTCTGGGGGTCAACGCCCCCGCAGCCCGGTCTGTGACCAGGCCTCCTGGTGGATCAGAGCCTGATCAACCAGGCTGTTGCTGCTGGCTGCACGCAAACCAACGTACGAGCCACAGCCTGGCTGGTCAGAAACCGACTTTAGGTGCTTGTCCAGTGCCAGATTGAAGACTCCCAGGGGTCTGTTGGTAATCCCCCTTATGTATGCTGGGAGGCAGTTGAACAGTCTCGGGCCCCTGACACTTATTGTATGGTCTCTTAACGTGCTAGTGACACCCCTGCTTTTCATTGGGGGGATGGTGCATCGTCTGCCAAGTCTTTTGCTTTCGTAGTGAGTGATTTTCGTGTGCAAGTTCGGTACTAGTCCCTCTAGCATTTTCCAGGTGTATATAATCATGTATCTCTCCCGCCTGCATTCCAGGGAATACAGGTTTAGGAACCTCAAGCGCTCCCAGTAATTGAGGTGTTTTATCTCCGTTATGCGCACGGTGAAGGTTCTCTGTACATTTTCTAGGTCAGCAATTTCACCTGCCATGAAAGGTGGTGTTAGTGTGCAGCAATATTCCAGCCTACATAGAACAAGTGACCTGAAGAGTGTCATCATGGGCTTGGCCTCCCTAGTTTTGAAGGTTCTCATCATCCATCCTGTCATTTTTCTAGCAGATGCGATTGATACAATGTTATGGTCCTTGAAGGTGAGATCCTCCGACATGATCACTCCCAGGTCTTTGACGTTGGTGTTTCGCTCTATTTTGTGGTCAGAATTTGTTTTGTACTCTGATGAAGATTTAATTTCCTCGTGTTTACCATATCTGAGTAATTGAAATTTCTCATCGTTGAACTTCATATTGTTTTCTGCAGCCCACTGAAAGATTTGGTTGATGTCCGCCTGGAGCCTTGCAGTGTCTGCAATGAAAGACACTGTCATGCAGATTCGGGTGTCATCTGCAAAGGAAGACATGGTGCTGTGCCTGACATCCTTGTCTATGTCGGATATGAGGATGAGGAACAAGATGGGAGCGAGTACTGTGCCTTGTGGAACAGAGCTTTTCACCGTAGCTGCCTCGGACTTTACTCTGTTGACGACTACTCTCTGTGTTCTGTTAGTGAGGAAATTATAGATCCATCGACTGACTTTTCCTGTTATTCCTTTAGCACGCATTTTGTGCGCTATTACGCCATGGTCACACTTGTCGAAGGCTTTTGTAAAGTCTGTGTATATTACATCTGCATTCTTTTTTGTCTTCTAGTGCATCTAGGACCTTGTCGTAGTGATCCAATAGTTGAGACAGACAGGAGCGACCTGTTCTAAACCCATGTTGCCCTGGGTTGTATAACTGATGGGTTTCTAGATGGGTGGTGATCTTGCTTCTTAGGACCCTTTCAAAGATTTTTATGATATGGGATGTTAGTGCTATCGGTCTGTAGTTCTTTGCTGTTGCTTTACTGCTCCCTTTGTGGAGTGGGGCTATGTCTGTTGCTTTTAGTAACTGTGGGACGACCCCCGTGTCCATGCTCCCTCTCCATAGGATGGTAAAGGCTTGTGATGAACACGGAGTTCCATGAGTCTGGCCCTGGGGCAGAGTGCATGGGCATGTCATTTATCGCCTGTTCGAAGTCATTTGGCGCCAGGATAACATCGGATAGGCTTGTGTTAACCAAATTTTGTGGCTCTCTCATAAAAAATTCATTTTGATCTTCGACTCTCAGTCTGGTTAGCGGCTTGCTAAAAACTGAGTCATATTGGGACTTGAGTAGCTCACTCATTTCCTTGCTGTCATCTGTGTAGGACCCATCTTGTTTAAGTAGGGGCCCAATACTGGACGTTGTTCTCGACTTTGATTTGGCATAGGAGAAGAAATACTTTGGGTTTCTTTCGATTTCATTTATGGCTTTTAGTTCTTCCCGCGATTCCTGACTCCTATAAGATTCCATTAGCTTAAGTTCGATGCTTGCTATTTCTCTGACCAGTGTCTCCCTACGCATTTCAGATATATTCACCTCTTTTAGCCGCTCTGTTATTCTTTTCCGTCGCCTGTAAAGGGAGTGCCTGTCTCTTTCAATTTTACATCTACTTCTCCTTTTTCTTAGAGGAATAAGCCTTGTGCATACATCGAGTGCCACCAAGTTAATCTGTTCTAGGCATAAGTTGGGGTCTGTGTTGCTTAGTATATCTTCCCAGCTTATATCGGTTAGAGGCCACCCCATTAAGATCTGAGACCGATGAGTGATGATTAAACCACGGGTATGTCCCCTGGACACACACCATGGCCGCGCACCAGTCACCCCAGGTCCCCCTATTATTCACTAATTTTACCACTTTATTATGGTGGTCCCGTAAATCATGATCCCTCACTCTTCACCAGGAACAGTTACAACACTTCCTATTATGAAGTGAGGCCTATATTAATCCTTAGGCCGCCGTGAATGCCAATTTCCTGGTTCCATTTTTTCACAGCCTCCTCACTACATTAAAAAACACTCCCGCCTCTCCCATGCCCCGAGTCGACCTCCCCCCGTACATCCGCGCAGGCGCAAAGGGAACTCTTGGTTCTATCCTATTTTCAAATACATTTTTGACCCATATCGACACATTAAATATCTATTAGGCACTATAGCTTCGGAAAATTGAAATAGTTTCCACATATACTGTATTTTAAAGAGAGCTAACAGGGAAGCTCTGTGCCTGCGCTGATAGGCAGGGGAGAGGTCAAGACGGGGCATCAGGGAGCGGGAGTGTTTGGAATGGAGTTAAGAGGCTGGGAAAGCATGGGACCAGAAAATTGGCGTTCATGGCGGCCTAAGGATTAATACAGGCCTCACTTCATAATAGGAAGTGTCGTAACTGTTCCTGGTGAAGAGTGAGGGAACGTGATTTACGGGACCACCGTAGTAGTGGTAAAATTAGTGAATAATGGTAGGACCGGTGGTGACTGGTGCGATGCCATGGATGTGTCCAGGGGAAAATACTGGTGATTTAATCATCACTCATTGGTCTCAGGTCTTAATGGAGTGACCTCTAATGTGCATAATAATTATGAGACAATAAATCGTTTTGTGAATTGTAATGTAATTGCTGATAATAACGCTAAGTTAAGAGAATGTGTGAAGTGAAATAAGTCGCCTTACTCCGAATGAATACGTGTAGTCCTCGTGGTTCCTGTCCCAAGGATAGTGAAGTTTTTATGGAGTCACGACTTCTAAACTGGGACAAACCAACGGATACCTCGTCCTGCTGGAATAAGAACCGTGTCGGTGTAGCAGGACATTGAAATGAGATGGTGAATGGAGGAAATAAGGAGCATCAATCACCCACAGTTAAGTAACCCTTCTAGTTATAGCAGACTGATACTGGCCAGTTAGGCATGTTGTAATTGGATAGATTATGGGTGATCCAGCTACATCAAGTGACCACCAGAAAATATCTGGTAAGTGGTGGGATTATGTACAAGTGTTTTTCCTTTATTTATTTATTTATTTATTTATTTATTTATTTTCAATTTGAGCACACATACAGAGGTACAAAAAAATACAGATAAGAGCAGCATGCCAAAGCCACTTATAATATGCATAGCATTACGGGCTGGCTTAAAATTAACTTAAGATTAACTAAGCAATGATGAAATCAGTGATAAAACATTAATGTAAACAGATTACTATAAAGCACAAGTGAGTATTACAAAGACAGGTCATATGGTTGCATTCAGTCATATGAAGGATTCTGTTAGGTAGTGTATTTAAAAAATAATAAAGTTAGATTCGGTTTTAGGTTTAACATTTATGTGATATAATTGTGAGAAACATTTAAGATATACAATTTATAAGGTTCAGTTATTCAGTATTTATTTGGTTTTGGGTGAGTAAGTGATCTTTGAGTAGAGACTTGAATTTATAAACAGGTAGTGTTTCTTTTATATTTACAGGTAATGAATTCCAGATTTTAGGGCCTTTTATGTGCATTGAGTTTTTGCATAGTGTGAGATGGACACGAGGAACATCAAAGAGTGATCTGTGCCTTGTGTTATGGTCATGTGTTCTGTTGAGGTTGGCAAGGAGATGTTTGAGGGGAGGGTTAATATCAGAGTTAAGTGTTCTATGTATGTAATAGGTGCAGTAATAAGTATGGATGTTTTGTATGGTGAGTAGGTTTAGTGTATTGAATATTGGTGGAGTGTGCTGCCTGTAGTGAGAATTTGTTATCATTCTAACTGCAGCCTTTTGTTGGGTAATTAGTGGTCTGAGATGGTTAATTGTTGTTGAGCCCCATGCACAAATTCCATAGGTGAGATAGGGGTAAATAAGAGAGTGATATAGGGCCAGGAGGGCTGACTGTGGAACATAGTACCGTATCTTCGATAGTATGCCTACAGTCTTGGAAATTTTCTTAGAAATTTGTTGTATATGTGTATGAAATTTGAGTCTATTATCAAGGTGGATTCCTAAGAATTTTCCCTCTGTTAGCTTTGTGATAGGTGATCCGTTTATCATTATGTTAAGAGGGACATCTGTAGCTCTGTTACCAAACTGAATGAAGTAGGTTTTGTCAATGTTTAGTGTAAGTTTGTTAGTCCTCATCCAGGTAGATATTTTCTGTAATTCGGTATTTACAGTATTGGCTAGTGTGACTGGGCTCGGGTGAGAGAAGACGTATGTAGTGTCATCTGCAAATAGTGTGGGTTTGAGTAATTGCGAAGCATTTGGAAGGTCATTTATGTATAGGAGAAAGAGAAGAGGGCCAAGGACACTTCCCTGTGGGACACCAACTGTAATTGGTTGCGCAGAAGAGTTTGTCCCATTTGCATACACATATTGGTTTCTGTTGCTGAGGTATGACTTGAGGTAGTTGAGGGAGTGCCCTCTTATACCATAGTGTGACAATTTTACGTGGAGCAAGTCATGGTCAACTGTATCAAAAGTCAATGAAGATCCCCAGTGGGACTTCTTTTTTCTCTATTGCAGTGTATATATGTTCTAGCATGTGTATAATAGCATCATTAGTATTTTTATTAGGCCTGAATCCAAATTGGCAGGGGTTGAGTATGTTTTGGGAGATAAGGTAGGAGTAGATTCGTTTATGAATTAATTTTTCGAAGATTTTTGAGAGAGGGTGTAAGTTGGATATTGGCCTATAGTTATTCAACTCTGTTTGGTCTCCTCCTTTGTGGATCGGGGTGACCCTTGCTATTTTGAGTACTGTAGGGAAGGTGGAGGATTCAATGGATTTGTTAAAGAGTGTTGCAATGATTGGAGATAGCACTTGTGACACTTTTTTGTATATAAAGGGTGGTAAGGTACTTAAATCTCCTGCCTTGTTTTTTAGTGCATTGATAATAAGGGAGACTTCGTATGGGTTAGTCGGAGCTAGGAACAGTGTGTTCGGGTAGTTGCCGGTGAGGTAGTCATTTGGTGGGGTATCTGAGCTTGGGATTTTATTGGCAAGGTTTTGTCCTATAGTGGAGAAGAAATCATTGAGTCTGTTTGCTGTTTCTGTTGGTGGGAGTTGGGGTTCATCTGATTTTGCTAATTTTATTTCGCTATTTCGTGATATCTTTTTTGTTCCCAGAATTTCTGATAAAGTTTTCCAGGTCTTTTTTATATCACCTCGTAAGTTGGATAATCTGTTCTCATAATACAATTTTTTTGCCCTTCTTATCAGGCTGGTTAGGATTGACGAGTAACGTTTTGTTTGGTCTCTGGTTATGTGACCCATTCTGTACTGTTTTTCATATTGGTGTTTTGTATTTATGGATTTGAGAATGCTGGGTGTTAGCCAGGGACTGTTCAGTCTCTTTGCTGTCATCTGTTTAGTTTTTTTAGGGCAGTGCTTGTTATAGAGGTATTGGGTCTTTTTTAGAAAATTATTAATACATTCGTCAATATCTGTATAGATTTCTAGCTCAGTGTGCCAATCAATGTTTGCTAATGCTGTTGTGAAGTTATTAATGGCTGCCTCATTGTGAAGTCTGAAGGTGACTTTAGTAGTGTCTTGGGGTAGTTTACCAAGAGTTGTTATGAGGAAAGTAGGGTAGTGGTCTGTGGTATTATCTGTAATTATGCCTGATTTTAAAGGGGATATGGTGTTGGTCCAGATGTGGTCAAGTAGGGAAACACTAGTCTCTGTAACTCTTGTAGGTTTTGTTACTGTTGGTAGTAACATACAGTTACTCATTGTGTTTGTGAATTCAGTAACGTGTGGGTCCTGGTCTTGCAGGAGATTTATATTGAAGTCACCTGAGAGTAGTAAGTGATCTTTGTTCATGCGTGCATCAGTTATCATACTTCCTAGATTTTGACTAAATTGGCTAATGTTTGACTGTGGAACTCTGTAGATGTTTATCAATGTGAGAGGTTTTTGTAGGTATTTGGATTTGAATTTAGCTATTATATATTCCCCATGTTCATCCCTTGTGCAAGTATTAGTGATACATTCTAGTTGGTCTGAGTAGTATATGGCTGTGCCACCCCCTTGTTGGTCTGGCCTACAGTTGTGTATGGCTGTGTAACCAGGAATGGCATAGACATCTGTACTATCAGGCTTTAGCCAGGTTTCAGTTAGTGTAATGATGGACATATTGGCATGTAAGGAATTTAGTAATGCTATGAGGTCATCGTAATGCTTGCTTAAAGATCTGATATTGTAGTTAAAGATAGTTATGTTGTTGTTGGCACTGAGAAGTGCCTTTGATTGTTCTGCAGTGTAGTAATTACAGTAACTGTTTGATTCATTTAAGTCATTAAATAAGAGGTTGGTATCAGGATCAATGCTTGTAATCATAAGATTTGTAGTGAATCTATAGTTAGAATTAAGTATAAAACAAAGTAAATAGTCTTAAGCTAAAAAAGAGCACCTGAATTATTTAACAAATGTAAAATAATGAGCTAAGGGACTAATACAAATAAAGTGATGATCATATAATAGAGCTTGGGAATATGATAGTAGGTAGTACTATAAAGGTAATTTTTTAAAGTTAGAATTATAGTTTAAAATTATAATAAAAAGGGACTAATATAGGTTGTGGTGAACAATAAAGTGGTAATCAAATAAATGAGCTTTGGAATATAATGGCAAAATTGTGAACTTATTCTACTTTAGCACCTGAGAATAGCACCTTGATTATTTTAACAATTGTGGATATATAAACTAGGATAGTTATATAAAGCTAAAATAAAGGAGAAAAAATATATAAGGGACTAAAATTAAGTAATGGTAAGCAAAGTTAAATGGACAGATGGTAGGAATTATAATATAAACTTATAATATAAAAATACAATTTGAAATGGTACTTGCAATTGCACTAGAGTCTGGTATAGGTTGTTGACAAGATCAAGATTATAACTATAGATTTAAATTGACAAAATAAAATTCACAATTAAAGTACCAAAAGAATAATAGTAAAAAATCACAATGATAATGTCTTGGTTATAATATGATAGTAAGATGGTAGACAGGTACACAGGTACAAAGGATAATATAAAGGTTGGGGTTGAATATAAAAACTTGAAAATTTGGCAACAAAATGTTATGGGAAGTATAAAATAATGTTTAATGTACAAAAGTAAAATTGACTGGTAGTAAATATGGTGTTTAATAAAATTTAGTAAGTAATAATGATTACAAAAAAGTGAAAAAGTAATGTTTATTTCATTCAATATTGCACTGGTAGTTATACTTGAGGTTATATGGCAGTACAAGGCAATTAAGAGTAATCTAGGATAGTAAATGTGGTATTAAAACAGGTAAAGGTAATTAGACAAGTAATGGTTATTAAATGTCAAAAATGTTAAGAGTAAATTGAAATTTTAGTAAAAATGATATTTATTAATTTTAGTAAGTAATATCAATTGATAGTATTTAAAAAAATAAGAGGTAGTAATATGGACAGAGAAAGTATCAATTCAGCTAATGTTTAAGCAAACAATAGTAAATAAGAAAATCACATAAGATGATTTATGCTTACTAGTAAAATCACAAAATGAGGTAGTTGATTATTTAATTACTAAGAGATTGTACAATGAAATTTGAACAATAATGGAGCAAAACATACACTACACTACGTAGGCTTTTAAGTTGGACATTGTTTAGTTATTCTCTGTAAGATTAGTATCCCTGAGAAATCGTGATAGATCATTCTCGTTCGTGATTGTGTACAGTTGACCTACATTTGTTTTCCTAACTAGAATTTTCCCATCCCGTGTGAAGCATTGGTGTATTGTGTCATTCTCTCGCTTAAGTTTTCTGACTCTATACAGGAGGTTCTGACGTTTTTTGCTAAGACACTCGTTTATGTATACCTCTTTCTTTACTTTAATAGATGCAATAATTAAGTCTTTTTTCCTGTCATGTGAGTGGAATCTAAGCATAACACTTTTTCTACCATGGGATCCTAGTAACCTGGCTTCTTTTATTTCAGACTCTGGTACAATAACACTAGTTTGGTCCTTTATGATCTGCAGAGTAATTTCTTTACTGTTTGTTTGGTTCATATCACTGGGAAAAAGTGGACTGTTAACTATTACTGCGTCCGATAGTTTATCTTGCTCAGTTTTATCTTCTTGGAGAGCAAAGTAGTCACTGAACTGGTTATCTAAGTTGTTCTTCCATTGTTTTACTGCTTCTTCAACCTTTGTATTAAGAGATATTATTTGTTGGGTATGGCTATCTATGACTGTTTGGATGGTCTTGTTACAGTTAGTCATTCCAGGTGTTGATAACTTTTGTTCAAGACTGAGGATTTTGTTTTCGAGTTGTGTCATCCTGGTGTCTTGTTTTGTTAGCGTCTCTCGAAGATTCATATTTTCAATAACTAAGTTGGAGATGCATGACTTTAGGTTATCTGGATCGTTGGTCATACCTGAGAGACTACTTGGTAGGTTGAATCCGGGGAAGAGAGGGGAGGATGGGCTGGTGGCAGCCATGTTTGTTGTTATTGTTGTGGTGTCGCCTTGAGTTGTGGTGAGTGGGGTGGTTGCTGGGCCGGCGTCCTCCTGACTACACTTGTTGAATAGTTGATTTTTCGGTGTTTTCTTGCTGGCCTTGGTGTTGTTTCCTCTTAGATTGCGCCTCATAATACTACAGGAATTGTTGTTGTTGTTGTTGATGGATATATCCATGTGTAGCCTATCCCCCCCTTCATTCAGTTAAAGTAATATAATCTATACAGTCCACAATTAATTAGCTCCATACTTGTGGGTGCTGTCCAATTCATACTGGTCTCGGATAGATATGGATAAGATTGTGACCTGCAGGGACCAGGGGTGGTTAAGTTTTCTCACATGTCTACACGGGGTGACTATGGTAAACAATATGGTTGTTGTCTCCCAATGAGATTACTCATATGCATGTAATGTTCAGGTACATACAGGTAACACCCCCATAAAATTTTCCATATCTGCCAGCTGGTCCTTCGAACCAGATGCAGATGACACCTGAATCTGCATGACAGTGCCTTCCATTGCAGACACTGCAAGGCTCCAGGCGGACATCAACCAAATCTTTCAGTGGGCTGCAGAAAACAATATGAAGTTTAATGATGAGAAATTTCAGTTACTCAGATATGGCAAACACGAGGAAATTAAATCGTCAACAGAGTTCAAAACAAATTCTGGCCACAAAACAGAGCAAAACACCAACGTCAAAGACCTGGGAGTGATCATGTCGGAGGATCTCACCTTCAAGGACCATAACATTGTAGCAATCGCATCTGCTAGAAAAATAACAGGATGGATAATGTGAACCTTCAAAACTAGGGATGCCAAGCCCATGATGGCACTCTTCAGGTCACTTGTTCTATCTAGGCTGGAATATTGCTGCACACTAACAGCACCTTTCAAGGCAGGTGAAATTGCTGACCTAGAAAATGTACAGAGAACCTTCACCGCGTGCATAACGGAGATAAAACACCTCAATTACTGGGAGCGCTTGAGGTTCCTGAACCTGTATTCCTTGGAATGCAAGCAGAAGAGATACATGATTATATACACCTGGAAAATCCTAGAGGGACTAGTACCGAACTTGCAGACGAAAATCACTCACTATGAAAGCAAAAGACTTGGCAGACGATGCAACATCCCCGCAATGAAAAGCAGGGGTGTCACTAGCACGTTAAGAGACCATACAATAAGCATCAGGGGCCCGAGACTGTTCAACTGCCTCCCAGCATACCTGGAGTTTACCTGGACATACATAAGGGGGATTACCAACAGACCCCTGGCAGTCTTCAAGCTGGCACTGGACAAGCACCTAAAGTCGGTTCCTGACCAGCCGAGCTGTGGCTCGTACGTTGGTTTGCGTGCAGCCAACAGTAACAGCCTGGTTGATCAGGCTCTGATCCACCAGTAGGCCTGGTCACAGACCGGGCCGCGGGGGCGTTGACCTCCGGAACTCTCTCCAGGTAAACTCCAGTGAAAAATTAATTGAATTAATTACTTAATAATTAAGTGACTGATTGAAGGAAGTGGGTATAGAGTACACAAATTTAATCGATTGTGTGGTGGACGATAATTAGCCCAATTAATTGCTAGCACATGTGTGGCTAGGATCTATACAAGAGTGAAGTGCAAGAATTACTCTTATAAGGCGCCTACTTAAGTTGTATAATCAGTGATTAATAATTCTCTAACCATGGCTGGGTCTGATGGAGTTAATGTGGCTGACAAGTCCGTGGATTTTAGAGTAATGAAACACCATTACAGGCTATTAAATGCCATGTGACGAAGGCATACAGTAAGTGCTTGGATTTAATGAATCAAGAAACCGTGAACCCTAATGAATTAAAGTTATATTTAGATGCTTTAGAGAGTAGATTTGAGTTTACCTGGAGTTTACCTGGAGAGAGTTCCGGGGGTCAACGCCCCCGCGGCCCGGTCTGAGACCAGGCCTCCTGGTGGATCAGAGCCTGATCAACCAGGCTGTTGCTGCTGGCTGCACGCAAACCAACATACGAGCCACAGCCCGGCTGATCCGGAACTGACTTTAGGTGCTTGTCCAGTGCCAGCTTGAAGACTGCCAGGGGTCTGTTGGTAATCCCCCTTATGTGTGCTGGGAGGCAGTTGAACAGTCTCGGGCCCCTGACACTTATTGTATGGTCTCTTAACGTGCTAGTGACACCCCTGCTTTTCATTGGGGGGATGGTGCATCGTCTGCCAAGTCTTTTGCTTTCGTAGTGGGTGATTTTCGTGTGCAAGTTCGGTACTAGTCCCTCTAGGATTTTCCAGGTGTATATAATCATGTATCTTTCCCTCCTGCGTTCCAGGGAATACAGGTTTAGGAACCTCAAGCGCTCCCAATAATTGAGGTGTTTTATCTCCGTTATGCGCGCCGTGAAAGTTCTCTGTACATTTTCTAGGTCGGCAATTTCACCTGCCTTGAAAGGTGCTGTTAGTGTGCAGCAATATTCCAGCCTAGATAGAACAAGTGACCTGAAGAGTGTCATCATGGGCTTGGCCTCCCTAGTTTTGAAGGTTCTCATTATCCATCCTGTCATTTTTCTAGCAGATGCGATTGATACAATGTTATGGTCCTTGAAGGTGAGATCCTCCGACATGATCACTCCCAGGTCTTTGACGTTGGTGTTTCGCTCTATTTTGTGGCCAGAATTTGTTTTGTACTCTGATGAAGATTTAATTTCCTCATGTTTACCATATCTGAGTAATTTAAATTTCTCATCGTTGAACTTCATATTGTTTTCTGCAGCCCACTGAAAGATTTGGTTGATGTCTGCCTGGAGCTTTGCAGTGTCTGCAATGGAAGACACTGTCATGCAGATTCGGGTGTCATCTGCAAAGGAAGACACGGTGCTGTGGCTGACATCCTTGTCTATGTCGGATATAAGGATGAGGAACAAGATGGGAGCGAGTACTGTGCCTTGTGGAACAGAGCTTTTCACCGTAGCTGCCTCGGACTTTACTCTGTTGACGACTACTCTCTGTGTTCTGTTAGTGAGGAAATTATAGATCCATCGACCGATTTTTCCTGTTATTCCTTTAGCACGCATTTTGTGCGCTATTACGCCATGGTCACACTTGTCGAAGGCTTTTGCAAAGTCTGTATATATTACATCTGCATTCTTTTTGTCTTCTAGTGCATTTAGGACCTTGTCGTAGTGGTCCAATAGTTGAGACAGACAGGAGCGACCTGTTCTAAACCCATGTTGCCCTGGGTTGTGTAACTGATGGGTTTCTAGATACGTGGTGATCTTGCTTCTTAGGACCCTTTCAAAGATTTTTATGATATGGGATGTTAGTGCTATTGGTCTGTAGTTCTTTGCTGTTGCTTTACTGCCCCCTTTGTGGAGTGGGGCTATGTCTGTTGTTTTTAGTAACTGTGGGACGACCCCCGTGTCCATGCTCCCTCTCCATAGGATGGAAAAGGCTCGTGATAGGGGCTTCTTGCAGTTCTTGATGAACACAGAGTTCCATGAGTCTGGCCCTGGGGCAGAGTGCATGGGCATGTCATTTATCGCCTGTTCGAAGTCATTTGGCGTCAGGATAACATCGGATAGGCTTGTGTTAATCAAATTTTGTGGCTCTCTCATAAAAAATTCATTTTGATCTTCGACTCTCAGTCTGGTTAGCGGCTTGCTAAAAACTGAGTCATATTGGGACTTGAGTAGCTCACTCATTTCCTTGTTGTCATCTGTGTAGGACCCATCTTGTTTAAGTAGGGGCCCAATACTGGACGTTGTTCTCGATTTTGATTTGGCATAGGAGAAGAAATACTTTGGGTTTCTTTCGATTTCATTTATGGCTTTTAGTTCTTCCCGCGATTCCTGACTCCTAAAGGATTCTTTTAGCTTAAGTTCGATGCTTGCTATTTCTCTGACCAGTGTCTCCCTACGCATTTCAGATATATTGACCTCTTTTAGCCGCTCTGTTATTCTTTTCCGTCGCCTGTAAAGGGAGTGCCTGTCTCTTTCTGTTTTACATCTACTCCTCCTTTTTCTTAGAGGAATAAGCCTTGTGCATACATCGAGTGCTACCGAGTTAATCTGTTCTAGGCATAAGTTGGGGGTCTGTGTTGCTTAGTGTATCTTCCCAGCTTATATCGGTTAGGACTTGGTTTACTTGGTCCCACTTTATGTTTTTGTTATTGAAGTTGAATTTGGTGAATGCTCCCTCGTGACTAATCTCATTATGTCGGTCTGGGGCTCCACGCATACATGACTGAACGTCAATTATGTTGTGATCTGAGTATATTGTTTTTGATATGGTGATATTTCTTATCAGATCATCATTGTTAGTGAAGATGAGGTCTAGTGTATTCTCCAGTCTAGTAGGCTCTATTATTTGCTGGTTTAAATTGAATTTTGTGCAGAGATTTAAAAGCTCGCGTGAGTGTGAGTTTTCATCAGAGCTGCCTCCTGGTGTTATTACTGCAACAATATTATTTGCTATATTCCTCCATTTTAGGTGCCTTAAGTTGAAATCCCCCAGGAGCAAGATGTTGGGTGCAGGAGCTGGAAGGTTTTCCAGACAGTGGTCAATTTTTAACAGCTGTTCCTGGAATTGCTGGGATGTTGCATCCGGAGGCTTGTAGACTATCACAATGACTAGGTTTTGGTTCTCGACCTTTACTGCTAAAACTTCCACTACATCATTTGAGGCATTTAGCAGTTCTGTGCAAACAAGTGACTCTGCAATGTACAGGCCAACCCCCCCCTTTTTCCTGTTCACTCTGTCACATCTGTATAGGTTGTAACCTGGGATCCATATTTCGTTGTCCAAGTGATCCTTTATGTGGGTCTCAGTGAAAGCCGCAAACATTGCCTTTGCCTCTGCAAGCAGTCCACGGATGAAAGGTATTTTGTTGTTTGTTGCTGGCTTTAGACCCTGTATATTTGCAAAGAAGAATGTTATCGGACTGGTGGTATTGTTGGTACTGGGGGGGGATTTTTTTTCCGGCATTAGTATCTGTATCTGTTGGTTTGGAGTGGAGGCCATCGACTGTGGTTCCACTCCAGGAATGACTGGATTTGGTGTACGATTTCTGTCATTTCCTGCCAGTTTTTTTTTCTTCCTGGCACTAAAAAACCTCTCCCTCTTGAGTGGCTGTGGCTACCCAGGTTTTCCCATGGCCTGGATGTTTTGTATCTTTTTGTCCCCTTTAGATGGTATGCC
>NC_091377.1:18416651-18471187 GCF_038502225.1 Cherax quadricarinatus | reverse complement strand
TTCTTTCTTATCACCACCATCTCCTCGCTTCTATCTATATAATCTTTTTCACTAGGTATATTTAATTCCTTTTAAGAAGCCTGTTATAGAGTGAGGTTCTTATAGTAATGTGTGTAAATTACCTATGATAACCCCAAAGAAAGTAAAACAAAGTGACTTAATTTCGAGTACTAGTTTAATCTTGATAATTTACAAGTCGTCAGCAGTTCCATGGTATCCACTGTTACATCGGAGTTTCCTGGCATAGTGCTCGACTTTGGCTATATTTAAAATCTCCCATTAAACTTATTTTCGTATGTATATGTCATAGGAATTTCGTCCCATATAATTTTATCCTGGTCAGTATCTAGGTTTGAGGGTCTGTTGATCTCGACTAAAATTATTTTATTGGGTTATCTTAGGTAATTTACACATATCTTACTAATTAATTTTAAGAGTTAGACCCATCTGTCTGGAGTTCAGGATCCTCCGTCTCCTGAACTCCAGACAGATGCATTTCCTCTTTGCACTTACCTATATCCATGACTGTAAGATATGTAATATAAAAAAAAAATCTAAATTTGTGTAATATACTGAGTTAAACTTACCTTTTCACCACCTCTGAGAAACTCGTGAAATAGATGTCATGTTTGACCTTCCTGTACATATCACAAGCTCGTACTTAAATTCACTGTACACAACTTAATCGACACTGCTTCCTAATAGTGCCTCAATATTTCTTCTGCGAGTGATGGGGAATGAGTGGACTTCGGAGCGGTGGTGAGAGTGAAGGTTGGCAGAGGTGTGGTGTGTCAGGCCGTAACATGTTGTAAACTTGTTGATGAGTGGGCCACGGTGTGTGTGTGTTTATATGATGAAACAGTGGTGTTGAGAAACCAGCTGAGGGCTGACTTCCTCACTCCACCATCACCACTGCTGCTCCACACTCCTCTTTACAAGTGAGCCAACTACCATTGACCTGTGTTCAGGTCACCACTTGCATGTGTACTGACCTGCCTGATACAGTAACCTCCACATTGTAGATAAATGATTCAGAGAACCGACAAGTTGATAAATTAAGACACATGTGCAACATTTGGGTATCTTTATTGAGGAAACGTTTCGCCACACAGTGGCTTCATCAGTCCATACAAAGGAGAATGGATTTGTCTAGTGTCATACCACCTACGACTGTTTCACCTCACCTGTCTACAATATTTAAACCACTTCTTCGCACATATGCTGTAATCTGTCGCTTGATCTTCAGATAGTTCCTGACTATGGAACTGAACTTCTCCAGGCTGAGGGACTGACAACCTCAAATTCTACGACTTCATGGGTGATGGACTGATTACATCGTCTCCACATCTCTACTGTTCCTGCCTACTTTTTGTATTCGACTGAAGAAGCCTACTGTGTAGGCGAAACGTTTCGGAATAAAGTTGCCTAACTGTTGCCTATGTTGTGCAAGAAAGGTATAAAATACCGACAATATGAAAGTTAAGACACATGTGCAACATCTGGATATCTTTATTGTAGACGTTTCGCCATCCAGTGGCTTTATCAATACAGATTCTATGACATAATAGGAAGACAGTAGAACTATATACAAAAGATGAGGTAATCAGTCCCTCGGCCTTGGAGTTAGTGTTCCACCACGATGCTGTGAACACTAACTCCAAGGCCGAGGGACTGATTACCTCATCTTTTGTATACAGTTCTACTGTCTTCCTATTATGTCCTAGAATCTGTATTGATAAAGCCACTGGATGGCGAAACGTCTACAATAAAGATATCCAGATGTTGCACATGTGTCTTAAGTTTCATAAGTAACAGGCCTGCTGGCCCATGCTAGGTAGGTTCATTTCACACCCACCCATGCCTACTCATATACATGTTCACTTATTTTGAAAGTTACACAAAGTTCTAGCTTCAGTAACACTACTCATTGAACATTAAAATGGTATAAAATACCGACAGGTTGTTAGGTAAGACACATATGCAACAGTTAGGTATCTTTATTATGAAACGTTTCGCCTACACAGTAGGCTTCTTCAGTCAAGTACAGAAAAGTTGATAGAAGCAGAAGATACTTGAAGACGATGTAATCAGTCCATCACCCTTAAAGTTTTGAGGTGATGGACTGATTACATCGTCTTCAAGTATCTTCTGCTTCTATCAACTTTTCTGTACTTGACTGAAGAAGCCTACTGTGTAGGCGAAACGTTTCATAATAAAGATACCTAACTGTTGCATATGTGTCTTACCTAACAACACTACTCATTCACAACTCTTCCGGTGACCTTCACGTCGCAAGTGCATTCACTACACTATATATTTTGTTTCGGACGCTAATTTTTTTTCCAACTTGATCACAATGCAGAGAGTCTTGTCTTAGATATTTTCAGCACGTTATTTATATTCCCTCATTTATTTCTCTCTCCCATGTATACACTTTAGTCATATCCCCTTAGTTCTATGCTTTACCAGAGAGCGAAGATTTAGTGCCCTTAGTGTATCCTCGCAAGATGTCTGATACATAAGAACATAAGAACGAAGGAACACTGCAGAAGGCCTACTGGCCCATGCGAGGCAGGTCCAAGTCCCTACCGGCTTAAGCCAATGCACCCAACCTAGTCAGGTCAGGTCACATTGAGTTAAGGGAGGAACACGGCAACCGACCTGTTAGCACAAGCTATCAGGTCTAACTCACACCCACCCACATCTACTCATGTATTTATCCAACCTATTTTTAAAGCTACACAACGTTCTGGCCTCTATAACGGTACTTGGGAGTTTGTTCCACTCATCCACAACTCTATTACCAAACCAGTACTTTCCTATATCCCTCCTGAATCTGAATTTTTCCAACTTAAAACCATTGCTGCGAGTCCTGTCTAGGCTAGATATTTTCAGCACACTATTTACATCCCCTTTATTTATTCCTGTCTTCCACTTATAAACCTCAATCATATCCCCCCTGATTCTACGTCTTTCTAGAGAGTGCAGTTTCAGGGCCCTTAGTCTATCCTCATAGGGAAGGTTTCTGATACATGGGATCATCTTTGTCATCCTCCTTTGTACATTTTCCAGAGAATTTATATCCATTCTGTAATACGGTGACCAAAACTGTGCAGCATAATCTAAATGAGGCCTAACCAAGGATGTATAGAGTTGAAGAACAACCTGAGGACTCCTATTATTTATGCTTCTTGATATGAAGCCAAGGATTCTATTAGCTTTATTGCGAACACTTATGCACTGTTGTCTTGGTTTCAGATTACTGCTAACCAGAACTCCTAAATCTTTTTCGCAATCCGTAATATTAAGATCTACATTATTTAGTTTATATGTGGCATGGTTATTGTCCTGTCCAACATTTAGAACTTTGCATTTGTCTATATTAAACTGCATCTGCCACTTCTCCGACCACTGCATCAGTCTATTCAAATCTTCCTGGAGTGCTCGAATGTCCTCGTCAGAATGAATTCGACGGCCTATTTTGGTGTCATCGGCAAACTTGCCGATGTCGCTCTTTATGCCCTCATCTATGTCGTTTATGTAGATTGTGAACAGCAGGGGGCCCAACACTGACCCCTGTGGAACACCGCTCGTGACGCTTCCCCACTCTGATTTCTCCCCATTTATGCAAACTCTCTGCTGCCTATTTGTCAACCATGCCTCTATCCAGGAAAAAATTTCTCCTCCTATTCCATGTGCTTTAATTTTCCTCAATAGTCTCTGATGTGGGACCCTGTCAAAAGCCTTACTGAAGTCCATATACACAATATCATATTCATTACCATGATCTACCTCCTCAAATACCTTAGTGAAAAAAGTTAATAAATTCGTAAGGCAGGAACGCCCCTTTGTAAAACCATGCTGAGATTCGTTGATTAATTTATGCTTTTCAAGGTGGCTACGAACTGCCTCAGTTCCTGACTATGGAACTGAACTTCTCCAGGCCGAGGGACTGACAACCTCAAATTCTACGACTTTAAGGGTGATGGACTGATTACATCGTCTTCACATCTCTACTGTTCCTGCCTACTTTCTGTATTCGACTGAAGAAGCCTACTGTGTAGGCGAAACGTCTCGGAATAAAGTTGTCTAACTGTTGCATATGTGTCTTACCTAACAATTATTGATTCCATAAATTTTCCCACTATGGAGGTTAGGCTTATTGGTCTATAGTTCGAAGCTAAGGACCTGTCACCTGTTTTGAAAATAGGTATCACATTTGCCATTTTCCACTTATCTGGCACCATGCCAGTTTGTAGTGATATGTTGAAAAGATTAGCCAAAGGTGTGCTAAGCTCCTCTTTACAATCCTTTAGAACCCTTGCATACAGTTCATCAGGGCCTGGGGATTTGTTAGGTTTTAATTTATCTATTTGCCTAAGGACCATGTCACTTGTGACCCTAATCGTGCACAGTTTATTATCGTCCTGTTCTACATAATATATCATTACTGGAATATCGCTGGTATCCTCCTGTGTAAAAACTGAGAGGAAGTATGTGTTAAAAATTCTACACATTTCCTTATCACTGTCAGTGAGCTGACCCGAGGAACTTTTGAGTGGGCCTATCTTGTCCCTGATCTTACTTCTGTATACCTGAAAGAATCCTTTTGGGTTAGTCTTCGATTCTCTTGCAACTTTAACCTCATAATCTCTTTTTGCTTTTCTAATTCCCTTTTTTATTTCTCTCTTTAACTGAATATATCGATTTCTTAATTGCCCCTCTCCTCTTTTGATTTGCCTATATATGCCTCTCTTTTGACCAATCAGATATTTTAATCTATTGTTCATCCATTTAGGATCATTTTTGTTTGATCTGATTTCTCTATTTGGAACATAATTTGACTGAGCAGCTAGAACTATGCCCTGGAAAGCATCATATCGGCAACCATCACCACCTACCTGACCCCTAGTCAGGTCATTCCAGTTCAGCCCACCTAAGTAATTTTTCAGTCCTATGAAATCAGCCAAGCGAAAGTCAGGGACGGAGACTTGATTGCCATTATTAGGGGAATTCCATGATATGTTAAAACTGAGTGATTTGTGATCACTCTCCCCAAGCTCATCATTAACCTCAAGATTACATGGGATCAACTTGGTCATTCTTCTCTACGTTTACCAGCGCGTTAATATCAGTTCTGTAATGTGACGATTACAACTATTCAGATAAGAATATAAGAAGTTGAAGTATTACCCGACGACTCCAATTATTTATACTTGTTAATATAAAGCCAAGAATTCTATTAGTTTTGTTCAGAATGTAATATAATAACGACAGTTTTAGAAGTAAGACACATGTGCAACATTTAGGTAGCTTTATTCCGAAACGTTTCACCTACATAGTAGACTTCCCTCAAGGGAGATTCCTTGACGCTGGTAAGGGACTCTTGATCTAGGTAGTTGGATCTGTGATGCTGTGTAATCCCTACGGGTTTAGCACTCCCCTATGATTATAATACACAGTAGGCTTCTTCAGTAGTAGAGATGTGAACACGATGTAATTAGTCCATTACCCTGGAAGACGTAGTTTAGAGGTGGTCAGTCCCTCAGCCTGGAGAAGAGTTCAGCTTCAGAGTCTGGAACACTGTGAAGCTGAACTCTTCTCCAGGCTGAGGGACTGACCACCTCAAAACTACGTCTTCCAGGGTGATGGATTATTTACATGTATACATGTGATGAATGGTTTGAAAAACCGACAAGTTGAAGATTGAGACACTTACGCAACATATGGGAATCTTTATTCAGGAAACGTTTCGCCACACAGTGGCTTCATCAGTCCAATACAAAACGTTTCGGAATAAAGATACCTAACTGTTGTACATGTATCTTACTCTTCATCTGTTTTGTTTTATCTCTACGTGTCTCACAGAACTCCAGGGAATTTGTAAGAAAGAAATTTTCCATCCTTATATCTATGCTGGGTCTCTGTAAATAATCTTAAACTTTTAAATATCATTTTCCATACTACGTATCTTCACAACTTTTGATATTATGTGTTAAAAATACTGGCCTGTAGATCAGAGTCTTGTCTCTCCCCCCCCCTTTTTTATGAATGGGGACCACATCTGTCTTTTTCAAATTTTCTGGCACTTGTGATTGAAGAGACTGGTTGTATACCAGTGTTGTTGGATCACACATTGGTTCTGTTCCTTCTCTCAGCACCCGTGAAGACAATGCTTATGTTACATCAAGATCATTTAGTAGTATCATCACTACCTTTGTTGTGGTGCAGCTTTTTAACACCTGTGTGTCTGCTCTGGTAACTGGTACCTTGTGGTGGCTCTTACTTTCTGCTGTGAGGGCATCTCTGTCATTCATCTTAGCGTCCCTTCAACATTATCACTTGCTCCTTCACACTTTCTCTCTTTTATTGTGCGACTGTGGACTAATTTAGGTTCTCTGCTGGTTTTTGATGCTGTATTGCTTTTAAATTGTCTTTCATGTGTGTGTGTGTGTGTGTGTGTGTGTGTGTGTGTGTGTGTGTGTGTGTGTGTGTGTGTGTGTGTGTGTGTGTATCACCTATGCACGGGTGCGTGTGCCAGTGTTATGTGCGCATGTGCTTGTGTGTATACCTGTGCGTGCCTGTGTGAGTGTTACACGGATCTTTGGCAGGCGTACACGTAGTATCGTTTCCCTATTTTCATGATAAACTTTGGCAAGAAGCAGTTAGTTACCAGTTTTCAAAGGCGCTTGTTGGTAGACACGGCCTGGTGTGTGTGTGTGTGTGTGTACTCGCCTAATTGTGGCTGCGGGGGTAGGTTCATAGCTCCTGGCCCCGCCTCTTCACTGGTCGTTACTAGGTCCACTCCATGCTCCATGAGCCTTATCATACCTCGTCCTAAAGCTATGTATGGATCCTGCCTCCACTACATCACTTTCCAGACTATTCCACTTCCTGACAACTCTGTGACTGAAGAAATACTTCCTGACAGCCCTGTGACTCATCTGAATCTTCAACTTCCAGTTGTGACCCCTTGTTTCTGTGTCCCAACTCTGAAACATCCTGTCTCTGTCCACCTTGTCAGTTCCTCTCAGTATTTTATGTTATCATGTCCCCCCACTCTCTCCTGAACTCCAGTGTCGTCAGGTCGACTTCCCTTAACCTCTCCTGGTAGTACATGCCCCTTAGCTCCGGGACTAATCTCATTGCAAACCTTTGCACTTTCTCTAATTTCTTGACTTTCTTGACCAGGTGTGGGTTTCAAACTGGTGCTGCATACTCCAATATGGGCCTGACATACACTGTTTACAGAGTCCTGAACGATTCCTTACTGAGGTGTCAGAATTTATTCTTAGGTTTGCTAGGCGCCCATATGCTGCAGCAGTTATTTGGTTGATGTGCTCCTCAGGAGATGTGCTCGGTATTATGCTCACCCCAAGATCATTTTCCTTGAGTGAGGTTTGCAGTCTTTGCCCCCCCCTAGACTGTACTCTGTCTGCGGTCTTCTTTGCCCTCTCCCGATCTTCATGAATTTGCATTTAGGGTTTAACTCTCTGTAGGTGTGGAGAAACTAGTTAGATAAGCACACTTTCCTGCAAGAAACAGCACGATTTCCAGCAGCCGCTCCCTGGAAACCCCTTCGGGTTGCTGTATCACTGTCCACAGAGGCTGTTGATTAACAAGTGATTTAGACATACAGTTTGCCCCAAAGGACCGTATATCCAACATTTCACATATATCTGAAATGCTTAGTGGTGCTCACTTTTTTTTTTTTTGTAGATGGTTTGCCAATAGTGGTGTGTAAAGTGTCTTGGGACAATATTCTACTCACATATACCTGAACAGTACAGTGTCTTGGGGCAAATGAAGGGGAATAAAACCTGCCTGACTCATAACTGGAGTCCTGTTTCATTGGTGTTGACACAAGGCCGATACCGCTGTCTTGACAGAAAACTGACAAGTGTCTCGGTGAATGTTGCACTAATGTTCGCCACGATGTCGGGAATGTTCGTTGCAATCACTCGCAATATCGGTTGCACACTACGTCATTCAATATCATCATTTCTTCAGTTTCGTGGAATTATCCACAGCAGGGAGAACATGGCGACACAATAAACACTACGTCATTAGTTTTACCGCGAATTACCTGACTTGTATAAAGGAACTAGTCTAATTTTCCTAGTTTCTTGAGATTGTCAGAATGAACAAGAGTCAAGAATACACTGGTCACTACTCCCTTTGTCTTTTAACGATAAAATGTCAATGTCCTCGTGACACACATCTCGTCCGTTCCTTGAAGCAATCTGAGCTCTCGTCCTGCCCGGCGACCACCAGTTCGTCTACACAAAGGAATATTCTTAACTCAGCTTTATATCTACTCATTGCTAGTCTGTGCAGTCAGAATTAACACAAGAGGGTAGATTTCTTGTTATTTAGCTGTAGGCTAGAAGTCATAATGTTCTTGACTTGTAGACCAAGTGGAGCGCAGGTTTTCTCTTAATTTTCCTGCTATGGGAAAAAGAGTAATTCCTCTCGTTTAACCCTCATTATGTAGTTGATCAGAAATTCTAGCAAGGGGAGACGTGGTATATACGTTTCTCATTAATATTGTTGTGCGAGGAAGGAAGAATCTACTAGTCCTTTGTGAGAGGGCTAAGGGGCTGAGAGATACCCCCATCCCCTTTGAAACTGGAGATTTTTCTCCACACTAGGAACCAGTTGCTGGACCAGGCTTGCAGCCTGTCTAGATACATTTGTAGTCCTGTCTGATCCTCGTCCGATTGAATTCTCCTCATTAGCTTCACATCGTCTGCAAACAAGGACAGTTCTGAGCCTATCCCTTCCGTCATGTCATTCTCATACACCAGAAACGGCACAGGTCCTAGGACCGACCCCTGTGTACTCACCTATTTGTGGTTGCTGGGGTCGATTCATAGCTCCTGGCCCTGCCTCTAAACTGATTGCTACTAGGTCCTCTCCCTGCTCCATGAGCTTTATCAAACTTCGTCTTAAAATTATGTATGGTTCCTGCCTCCACTACGTCACTTACCAGACTGTTCCACTTCCGGACAACTCTGTGACTGAAAAAATACTTCCTAATATCCCTGTGACTCACCTGAGTCTTCAACTTCCAATTGTGACCCCTTGTTGCTGTGTAACATCTCTGGAACATCCTGTCTCTGTACACCTTGTCAATTCCTCGCAGTATTTTATATGTCGTTATCATGTCTCTCCTAACCCTCCTGTCCTCCAGTGTCATCAGACCGATTTCCCTTAACCTCTTCTCGTAGGACATTTCCCATAGCTCCAGGACTAGGCCTGTTGTAAACCTTTGCGCTTTCTCCAATTTTTTGATGTGCTTGACCAGGTGCAGGTTCCAAACTGGTGCTGCATACTCCAATATGGGCCTGACGTACATGGTATACAAAATCCTGAACGATTCCTTGCTAAGGTGTGTGTAGGCGTACTGACCTAGTTGTATTTGGAGGGGTCGATTCATAGCTCCTGGCTCTGTGTGTGTGTGTGTACTCACCTAGTTGTGGTTGTAGAGGTCGAATTACAGCTTCTGGCCCCGACTCTTCACTGGTCGCTACTAGGTCACTCTTCCTGCTCCATGAGCTTCATCATACCTCTTCTTAAAGCTATGTATGGATCCTGCCTCCACTACATCACTTCCCAGACTATTCCACTTCTTGACAACTCCGAAGAAATACTTCCTAACATCCCTGTGATTCATCTGAATCTTCAACTTCCAACTGTGACCCCTTGTTTCTGTGTCCCATCTCTGGAACATCCTGTCTGTCCACCTTGTCGATACTTCTCAGCACTTTGTATGTCATTATCATATCCCACCTCTCTCTCCTGTCCTCCAGTGTCGTCAAGTCGATTTCCCTTAACCTCTCCTCGTAGGACATGCCCCTTAGCTCCGGGACTAGTCTTGCTGCAAACCTTTGCACTTTCTCTAGTTTCCTTACATGCTTGTCTAGGTGTGGGTTCCAAACGGGTGCTGCGTACTTCAAAATAGGCCTAACGTACACGGTGTACAGGGTCCTGAACGATTGCTTTTAAGATATGGGGAATGCTGTTCTTAGGTTTGCTAGGCGCCCATATGCTGCAGCAGTTATTTGGTTGATGTGCGCCTCAGGAGATGTGCCTGGTGTTATACTTACCTCAAGATCCTTTTCCTTGAGCGAAGTTTGTAGTGTCTGGCCCCCTAGACTGTACTCCGTCGGCGGTCTTCTTTGCTCTTCTCCAATCTTCATGACTTTTGGTGGGGTCGAACTCCAGGAGCCAGTTGCTGGACGAGGCTTCCAGCATGTCCAGATCCCTTTGTAGTTCTGCCTGGTACTCGTCCGATTGAATTCTTGTGTATATGTGTACTCACCTAATTGTGGTTGCAGGGGTCTAGACTCAGCTCCTGGCCCGCCTCTTCACTGAGTGCTACTAGGTCCTCTCTCCCCCTGCTCCATGAGCTTTATCATACCTCATCTTAAAGCTATGTATAGTTCCTGCCACCACTACCTCACTTGCTAGGCTATTCCACTTCCTGACTACTCTTTGACTGAAGAAATACTTCCTAACATCCCTCTGACTCATCTGGGTCTTCAACTTCCTATTGTGACCCCTTATTTCTGTGTCCCAGCTCTAGAACATCCTGTCTCTGTCCACTTGTCTATTCCCCGCAGTAGTTTATGTGTTGTTATCATGTCTCCCCTGACCCTCCTGTCCTCCAGTGTCGTCAGACCGATTTCCCTTAATCTTTCTTCGTAGGACATTCCCCTTAGCTCTGGTGTGTGTGTGTGTGTGTGTGTGTGTGTGTGTGTGTGTGTGTGTGTGTGTGTGTGTGTGTGTGTGTACTCACCTATTTGTGGTTGCAGGGGTCGAGTCTTAGCTCCTGGCCCCGCCTCTTCACCGGTTGCTACTGGGCCCTCTCTCTCCCCGCTCCATGAGCTTTATCAAACCTCGTCTTAAAACTGTGTATGGTTCCTGCCTCCACTACGTCATTTTCTAGGCTATTCCACTGCCTGACAACTCTATGACTGAAGAAATACTTCCTAATATCTCTCTGACTCATTTGTGTCTTCAGCTTCCAATTGTGGCCTCTTGTTTCTGTGTCCCCTCCCTGGAACATCCTGTCTTTGTCCACCTTGTCTATTCCACGCAGTATTTTATATGTCGTTATCATGTCTCCCCTGACCCTCCTATCCTCCAGTGTCGTCAGGCCGATTTCCCTTAATCTTTCTTCATAGGATATTCCCCTTAGCTCTGGAACTAACCTTGTCGCAAACCTTTGTACTTTCTCTAGTTTCTTGACGTGCTTTATCAAGTGCGGGTTCCAAACAGATGCTGCATACTCCAGTATGGGCCTGACATACACGGTGTACAGTGTCTTGAACGATTCATTACTAAGGTATCGGAATGCTGTTCTCAGGTTTGCCAGGCGCCCATATGCTGCAGCAGTTATCTGGTTGATGTGTGCTTCCGGAGATATTCTCGGTGTTATACTCACCCCAAGATCTTTCTCCTTGAGTGAGGTTTGCAGTCTTTGGCCACCTAGCCTACACTCTGTCTGTGGTCTTCTGTGCCCTTCCCCTATCTTCATGACTTTGCATTTGGCAGGATTAAATTCGAGAAGCCATTTGCTGGACCAGGTGTCCAGTCTATCCAGGTCTCTTTGAAGTCCTGCCTGGTCCTCATCTGATTTAATTCTCCTCATTAACTTCACATCATCTGCAAACAGGGACACTTCTGAGTCTAACCCTTCCATCATGTCGTTCACATATACCAAAAATAGCACTGGTCCTAGGACCGACCCCTGTGGGACCCCGCTCGTCACAGGTGCCCACTGTGATACATCATTACGTACCATGACTCATTGTTGCCTCCCTGTCAGGTATTCTCTGATCCACTGCAGTGCCCTTCCTGTTATATGCGCCTGATGCTCTAGCTTCTGCACTAATCTCTTGTGAGGAACTGTGTCAAAGGCCTTCTTGCAGTCCAAGAAGACCCAATCAACCCACCCCTCTCTCTCGTGTCTTCTGTTATTTTATCATAAAACTCCAGAAGATTTGTGACACAGGATTTGCCTTCCATAAATCCGTGCTGGTTGGCATTTATACTCTTGTTCCGTTCCAGGTGCTCCACCACTCTCCTGATAATCTTCTCCATAACTTTGCATACTATACACGTCAGTGACACAGGTCTATAGTTTAGTGCCTCTTTTCTGTCTCCTTTTTTAAAAATGGGAACTACATGTGTGTGTGTGCGCGCGCGTGCGTGTAGTGTGTGTAGTGACGTTATTACTGAGTTCTTCTTACTATCACAGTCAAACCTACTAATCTCGCACTCAACACTTGTTATTTATATATTTATTATTATTATTATATTTGGACATTACTCTCGCTAACACAGCCAAACACTACTAATCTCACTCTTCACTATTATTATTATTATTATTATTATTAGTGATAGTAGTAGTAGTAGTAATAGTTACAGTAGTAGTAGTAGTCACAGCAGTAGTAGTAGTAGTAGTCACAGTAGTAATAGTAATAGTCACAGCAGTAGTTATATATTTTAATTATATTTTCACATTACTGGAAGAATACAGAGATAACCAGCACATGAGAGACAAACTTGTGACGACGCTTCAGTCCAACTTTTACAACATCATCATAACCGTCGTCATAAGTTTGTCACCTAACTGCGTCGTATTTGTGTAAAATTAGACGTTAATTTATACAAAAAGTATTTATATTTTATAGGCTTTAGTCTGCAGTGATTGCGCTCCTGTGGTTATTTATTGTCGATGTAGCACAAGGTTGTGTATACCCAGAGAAATGTCTCTCCCACTGTATGTATGTTGAGTTTTATTAAAATAACCCGCATGTTGTGAGTTGAATGTTTGTATGAAGGTGAGTTGATGTCTTTTATCACTTGACACAAGTTTTCTTTGACCAACTCTCTTTATTTAACGACACCTACACATAAATACATTTATACAAATTATAATAACGTGTAAATTACCTAGTATAACTTATTTTTCATTGGGGTCTTTGCCATTTCCCATGGAGTCCTTGCCGTTTCCCATGGAGTCCTTGCCGTTTCCCATGGAGTCCTTGCCATTTCCCTGGGGTCCTTACCAGTTCCATGGGGTCCTTGCCATTTCCTATGGAGTCTTTGCCATTTCCTATGGAGTCCTTGCCATTTCCCATGGAGTCCTGGCCATTTCCCTGGGGTCCTTACCAGTTCCATGGAGTCCTTGCCATTTCCCATGGAGTCCTTGCCATTTCCCATGAGTCTTTGCCATTCCCCATGGAGTCCTTGCCATTTCCCTGGGGTCCTTACCAGTTCCATGGGGTCCTTGCCATTTCCTATGGAGTCTTTGCCATTTCCTATGGAGTCCTTGCCATTTCCCATGGAGTCCTGGCCATTTCCCTGGGGTCCTTACCAGTTCCATGGAGTCCTTGCCATTTCCCATGGAGTCCTTGCCATTTCCCATGAGTCTTTGCCATTCCCCATGGAGTCCTTGCCATTTCCCTGGGGTCCTTACCAGTTCCATGGAGTCCTTGCCATTTCCCATGGAGTCCTTGCCATTTCCCATGAGTCTTTGCCATTCCCCATGGAGTCCTTGCCATTTCCCTGGGGTCCTTACCAGTTCCATGGAGTCCTTGCCATTTCCCACGAGTCTTTGCCATTTCCCATGGAGTCCTTGCCATTTCCCACGAGTCTTTGCCATTTCCCATGGAGTCCTTGCCATTTCCCATGGAGTCCTTGCCATTTCCCATGGAGTCCTTGCCATTTCCCATGGAGTCCTTGCCATTTCCCTGGGGTCCTTACCAGTTCCATGGGGTCCTTGCCATTTCCCTGGGGTCGTTTTAATGTTATACTCAGTATAAAACATGGGTTTTTAGTAATTTAGGACCTACAACCGTGTGTATCAAAGTCAGTAGTAAATTGAAAGTAGAAAAAATTGAGGTAAACAAATGGTTACAATAGAAAATTGAAGTTAAAACAGTTTTTTTATTGCTGCGTGTTTGAACTTATGGATAAGTAAGTAAGTAAGTAAGTTTATTCAGGTATACACAAATACAGTTACATAGAATTATCACACATAGCAGCATATGTGCAGAGAACCTGGGATAACCCAAAAAAGTCAGACAGAGTGACTTATTTCCATTGGGGTCCTTTAGTATTTTTTATAGAGATTCAAGCAGTAACAAGTGGTATATGTGAGACACAAGACAGTTTAATAATAATCCCTTTTATAATAATCTTCAAGATTAATGGAGTCGTATGGGAGAAAAGTAATAGGAAAAGTAGAAATATTAATTTCTGCTAGTGAGTGTGGCAACAGCCATCAGCTGACACACACACACACACACACACACACACACACACACACACACACACATACATAGTTACTGCCTCTCAGAGGCACTTGTCGATAGTGTGTGTGTCTGTGCACTTATGTGTGTCTGTGCACTCTCTTATGTGTGTCTGTGCACTCTCTTGTGTGTGTCTGTGCACTCTCTTATGTGTGTCTGTGCACTCTCTTATGTGTGTGTGTTGATATTTTTAAACACACATGTAATATTGATAGTTTAAAAAGTATCAGCTGATTTTTAACCGATACCACAAAAATGGCCGATAACGATACTCCGGCACATCCTAGTCCGACTAAATTTAATCTTAAGACAAGGAAGCAGCTAGCACTTATGAACTAACAATGTAGATCCTAGTCAAAGTGAATATGAAAAAGATTTGCGAGTTCTGAGAGAGTTAAAGCTAAGACAACTGTATTTAAATGATCGCAATAAAACTTGACTGAAGAAGTCTACTGTGTAGGCGAAACGTTTCATAATAAAGATACCTAACTGTTGCATATATGTCTTACCTAACCACACTAATAGATATTTTGGCTTCGTATCCAGAAGTACGTATAAATAAGAGAAGTACTCAGGTTATACTTTAGCTTTATGTATCTTTGGTTAGACCTCAATTAAATTATGCTGTTTAGATCTGGTCTCCATATTACAGGATAAACATCGTTAGGTGTCGTCAGTGGTCAGTCGTCACGTGAGGTCACAGACCCTGAGCTGCTTTGGGGATTAGCGTGGACTGTTACAAAGCATGGCTTGCTTCTGCAGTGTTTTAAAAACTGAGGTTGGAGAGTTGAAGGAGGAGGTCTTGCTTCTCCAGGAGGAGATTAGGAGGCTGAAGGTCCACCTCAATGGGTCTGGGAGAGAGTGTGAGGTGGGTGGAGTTGTGGGGAATGAGACTTCTAGCAGTGAGGTGCAGTCTGTCTCTCGCTGTGAGGAGGCTGTAGTTGGGGATTTAGCAACGGCTACAAGCAGTGAGGTGCAGCCCAGCACCTGCTACAAGTGGCGAGTTGTTCACAGTAATGGGAGGCGCATCAGAGTAAGGAAAGTTAAGAGTGAAGATCTGAAGGTAGGAAATCGCTTCTCTGTTCTCCAGGATGAATGTACTTCAGTGGCCAGTGAAGGTAAGGGTACTACTGCCCCTGCTAATGAAGGTAAGCGCATTCTTGTGGTTGGTGACTCTCAGGTAAGATATATTGACCGTGCTTTTTGTAATAGGAATAAGAAGATGAGAGATAGAGTGTGCTTCCCTGGAGCTGGTGTTGGGGACATTGTCAACAGGCTGGATAATATCATGTCAGGTAATGGGAACAAGCCCATTATCTGTCTCAGTGCTGGTGGAAATGATATTGGGAAGGGTAGGAGAGAAGAGCTGCTAGATAAGTACAGGTCAGCTATAGATTTCATTAAGTCTAAGGGAGGGATCCCAATCATATGTAGCATCTTGCCTAGAAGGGGAGTAGGAAATGAATGGTTGTCTAGGGCAATTGGTGTAAATTGCTGGCTAGACAGATACTGCAAGGAACTTGCAATCCCATTCATTGACAACTGGAACAACTTTTATGGCAAACATGATATGTATGCAAGGGATGGGGTACATCTCTCTGGGGCAGGGGTGGTAGCACTTGCAGACTCGATTGAGAAGGCCATTGGTGAAATGCCTATGATTTTAAACTGATGGAAGATAGAGGTATGGGTGTGTGTGGGAAACAAGCAGGTTGCAACACTAGGGTTGGAAACAGTAAATGTATAAAAGGCATTCAGCATGAAGTTATAAATAAAGACAATAAAACAGGTCAGCAAACAAAGGGGGACAGCAGAGGGCAGCAAGGGACTAGCTCCCTTAAGGTTTACTATACTAATAGCAGGAGTGTTAGAAATAAGATAGATGAGCTAAGATTAATTGCAAGTGCAGGAAACATAGATATTATTGCTATAACAGAGACCTGGCTCAATCTGAAAGATAGAGAGATGCCCTCTGAATGTCACATACAAGGCTATAAATTATTCCACACTGACAGGGTCAACAGGAAAGGTGGTGGAGTAGCGATGTAAGTCAGAGACAATTTAAATTGTTGTGTTAGACAAGATATTAAATTAGAAGCGTCAGCCACTGAATCTGTTTGGTTACAGCTTCTCGAGGGCCGAGAAAAACTAATTTTGGGTGTGATTTACAGGGCCCCAAATCTTCATAGGGAGTGCAGTAAACTTCTATGGGACGAAATTCGTAAGGCATCTACATACGAAAATGTTGTGCTAATGGGAGATTTCAACTATAGACAGATTGACTGGAGCAACTTGACAGGAAATTTAGAGTCGGGTGACTTTCTTGATACGATCCAGGATTGTTTTTTAAAACAGTTTGTGACAGAGCCAACTAGGGGAAATAACCTCCTTGACTTGGTTCTTGCCAGTAGGGAAACACTAATTAATAATCTTGAGGTTAATGATGAGCTTGGGGAGAGTGATCACAAATCACTCAGTTTTAATATATCATGGAATTCCCCTAATAATGGCAATCAAGTCTCCGTCCTTGACTTTCGCTTGGCTGATTTCATAGGACTGAAAAATTACTTAGGTGGGCTGAACTGGAATGACCTGACTAAGGGTCAGGTAGGTGGTGATGGTTGCCGATATGATGCTTTCCAGGGCATAGTTCTAGCTGCTCAGACAAATTATGTTCCAAATAGGGAAATCAGATCAAACAAAAATGATCCTAAATGGATGAACAATAGATTAAAATATCTGATTGGTCAAAAGAGAGGCATATATAGGCAAATCAAAAGAGGAGAGGGGCAATTAAGAAATCGATATATTCAGTTAAAGAGAGAAATAAAAAAGGGAATTAGAAAAGCAAAAAGAGATTATGAGGTTAAAGTTGCAAGAGAATCGAAGACTAACCCAAAAGGATTCTTTCAGGTATACAGAAGTAAGATCAGGGACAAGATAGGCCCACTCAAAAGTTCCTCGGGTCAGCTCACTGACAGTGATAAGGAAATGTGTAGAATTTTTAACATATACTTCCTCTCAGTTTTTACACAGGAGGATACCAGCGATATTCCAGTAATGATAAATTATGTAGAACAGGACGATAATAAACTGTGCACTATTAGGGTCACAAGTGACATGGTCCTTAGGCAAATAGATAAATTAAAACCTAACAAATCCCCAGGCCCTGATGAACTGTATGCAAGGGTTCTAAAGGAATGTAAAGAGGAGCTTAGGACACCTTTGGCTAATCTTTTCAACATATCACTACAAACTGGCATGGTGCCAGATAAGTGGAAAATGGCAAATGTGATACCTATTTTCAAAACAGGTGACAGGTCCTTAGCTTCGAACTATAGACCAATAAGCCTAACCTCCATAGTGGGAAAATTTATGGAATCAATAATTGCCGAGGCAGTTCGTAGCCACCTTGAAAAGCATAAATTAATCAACGAATCTCAGCATGGTTTTACAAAGGGGCGTTCCTGCCTTACGAATTTATTAACTTTTTTCACTAAGGTATTTGAGGAGGTAGATCATGGTAATGAATATGATATTGTGTATATGGACTTCAGTAAGGCTTTTGACAGGGTCCCACATCAGAGACTATTGAGGAAAATTAAAGCACATGGAATAGGAGGAGAAATTTTTTCCTGGATAGAGGCATGGTTGACAAATAGGCAGCAGAGAGTTTGCATAAATGGGGAGAAATCAGAGTGGGGAAGCGTCACGAGCGGTGTTCCACAGGGGTCAGTGGCAATATAAACACAAATGCAGTATAGTGTGATCCTTTGTTGACTGCGTTTCGCCAACACGGTGGGCTTTTTCAAGTCACAAACAGAACTAGGTAGTTCTGTTTGTGACTTGAAAGAGCCCGCTGTGTGGGCGAAGCGTGGTCGATGAAGGATCACATTATACTGCATTTGTGTTTATATTTCCATTGTGTCGGTATTTTATACCATTTATTTCCACAGGGGTCAGTGTTGGGCCCCCTGCTGTTCACAATCTACATAAACGACATAGATGAGGGCATAAAGAGCGACATCGGCAAGTTTGCCGATGACACCAAAATAGGCCGTCGAATTCATTCTGACGAGGACATTCGAGCACTCCAGGAAGATTTGAATAGACTGATGCAGTGGTCGGAGAAGTGGCAGATGCAGTTTAATATAGACAAATGCAAAGTTCTAAATGTTGGACAGGACAATAACCATGCCACATATAAACTAAATAATGTAGATCTTAATATTACGGATTGCGAAAAAGATTTAGGAGTTCTGGTTAGCAGTAATCTGAAACCAAGACAACAGTGCATAAGTGTTCGCAATAAAGCTAATAGAATCCTTGGCTTCATATCAAGAAGCATAAATAATAGGAGTCCTCAGGTTGTTCTTCAACTCTATACATCCTTGGTTAGGCCTCATTTAGATTATGCTGCACAGTTTTGGTCACCGTATTACAGAATGGATATAAATTCTCTGGAAAATGTACAAAGGAGGATGACAAAGATGATCCCATGTATCAGAAACCTTCCCTATGAGGATAGACTAAGGGCCCTGAAACTGCACTCTCTAGAAAGACGTAGAATTAGGGGGGATATGATTGAGGTGTATAAGTGGAAGACAGGAATAAATAAAGGGGATGTAAATAGTGTGCTGAAAATATCTAGCCTAGACAGGACTCGCAGCAATGGTTTTAAGTTGGAAAAATTCAGATTCAGGAAGGATATAGGAAAGTACTGGTTTGGTAATAGAGTTGTGGATGAGTGGAACAAACTCCCAAGTACCGTTATAGAGGCCAGAACGTTGTGTAGCTTTAAAAATAGGTTGGATAAATACATGAGTAGATGTGGGTGGGTGTGAGTTAGACCTGATAGCTTGTGCTAACAGGTCGGTTGCCGTGTTCCTCCCTTAAGTCAATGTGACATGTCCTGACTAGGTTGGGTGCATTGGCTTAAGCCGGTAGGAGACTTGGACCTGCCTCGCATGGGCCAGTAGGCCTTCTGCAGTGTTCCTTCGTTCTTATGTTCTTATGTTATTAGGTAAATGTATACAGATGCAAGTAATGTGACATTTTATTGTGGCAACGTTTCGCTCTCCAGGAACTTTGTCAAGCCGGCTTGACAAAGTTCCTGGAGAACGAAACGTTGCCACAATAAAATGTCACATTAGTTTCATCTGTATCCTTGTACCTAACATTTTGTGGGTAATTCTACCATTGTTACTAGGATGAACATCAGTGCGCTCGATAATATACAGAGAATGACAAAGTTGATTCATTATATTAGAAACATTACCTATGAAAGTAGACTGTAGACCTTTGAAAAAGCGTAGAATTAAGGAAGATATTATTGAAGTGTACAAAATGGAAGAGAAGACTAAATAAAGAGGATATAAACAGCGTGTTGAAAATATTTAACCATAACAGGACTTTCAGCACTGGATTCAGGTTGAAAAAAATAGAATTAGAAAGGATATAGGAAAGCACTGGGGAGTACTTGTTTGGCAATAGAATTGTAGATAAGTGGTAGAAACTCCCATGTAGCATCACTGAGGCAAGAATTTTGGGAAGCTTTAATTAAAGGTTGGATGGGTAACATAAGTGAGTATGGGTGGGTGTGAATTACGTCAGACGTTAGGTGTTCAACACACCTCCAAAGAATTTCCCGAGTCGTTTTGGCACTCGGGGTGCAGTCTGAGTGCCAGGAATGACTCAGTTGGAGTTGCAGGAGTCACCGCGCCTTTGTCATAGGGCTGCCCTTAACATAGGGCTGTGGACGGTACTACATTTGACACCCTTGTCATAGGGCTGTAAACGGTACATCACTTGTACCAACTCGGACACTCCTTCGGGAGCCACTGCCGGGTCACCACATGGAGAAGACCCGGGTCAGTAACCGTCCTGACAAACCTTCATGAACATGGGTGTGAATTGAACTTGTCTAGCATAGGCCAGTAGACCTGCTTCAGTGTTCGTCGTCTCTAGACGTGATCACTTAGCACTAATTACACCTGATACCCTTGTTTACCTAGCAGTGAATAGGTACTTGGGTGTTAATCAGTTGCTGTAGTAGCATCGTGAGAAAAGTGGAAGATAGTATTATGCCATAGATAGGGCTTGACTGAAATTACCTGAAGGAAGATAACGGATCTTACCTTGTACAATCAGTTTTGTGATGAACTAGACACTTATGCAACACTTGGGTATCTTTATTGTGGAAACATTTCCTCAAAAAAGTGGCTTCCTCAGTCCAATACAGGGAATAATAGTTAAAGATCAGAAAGAAGTTTGAGGTACTTAGTCCCTCAACCTGGAGTTGATATCAGTATTGACGGACTGATCATATCGACTCTAGGCAGAGGGAATTATTACCCAAAACTCCTGAACCTCAACTATTGTTCTCTGTACTGGACTGAAGAAGCCAGTGGTTGGCGAGACGTTTCCACAACAAAGATACCCAAGTGTTGCACAAATGTCTTAATTTATCATCACTGTCGGTTCTCTGAACCATTTATCCACATTCAGTTTTGTAGTTAAAAAACACTTATCACAAAAGAAGCGATAGTGAAGTTACTCTGTGTGTAATCACCCCTTTGTTGAAAATGGTATAAAATACCGACTTATTGAAGATTAAGAGACATGTGCAACAATTGGGTATCTTTATTGATGATACGATGCAGTGGTCGATTCTTAGATCCCTTTTAACCTGACATTTGCAATCTGTCAGGTCTGCAGTTCATCACTCTCCCTCGTCTGTTCTTAGTAGTTTTACATCGTCAACAAACTTACACAGTTCCATCTGATAGGTCATTTACGTATATTAGGAAGAGTAGTTGTGACAACACTGATCCTTGCAGAACCCCGCTCATTACTCTCCCACTCACGTGCCACACCACTGATCCTTGCAGAACCCCGTTCATTACTCTCCCACTCCCGTGCCACAACACTGATCCTTGCAGAACCCCGCTCATTACTCTCCCACTCCCGTGCCACAACACTGATCCTTGCAGAACCCCGTTCATTACTCTCCCACTCACGTGCCACAACACTGATCCTTGCAGAACCCCGTTCATTACTCTCCCACTCCCGTGCCACAACACTGATCCTTGCTGAACCCCGTTCATTACTCTCCCACTCCCGTGCCACAACACTGATCCTTGCAGAACCCCGCTCATTACTCTCCCACTCCCGTGCCACAACACTGATCCTTGCTGAACCCCGTTCATTACTCTCCCACTCCCGTGCCACAACACTGATCCTTGCAGAACCCCGTTCATTACTCTCCCACTCACGTGCCACAACACTGATCCTTGCAGAACCCCGTTCATTACTCTCCCACTCCCGTGCCACAACACTGATCCTTGCTGAACCCCGTTCATTACTCTCCCACTCACGTGCCACAACACTGATCCTTGCAGAACCCCGCTCATTACTCTCCCACTCCCGTGCCACAACACTGATCCTTGCAGAACCCCGTTCATTACTCTCCCACTCCCGTGCCACAACACTGATCCTTGCAGAACCCCGTTCATTACTCTCCCACTCCCGTGCCACAACACTGATCCTTGCAGAACCCCGTTCATTACTCTCCCACTCCCGTGCCACACCACTGATCCTTGCAGAACCCCGTTCATTACTCTCCCACTCCCGTGCCACAACACTGATCCTTGCAGAACCCCGCTCATTACTCTCCCACTCCCGTGCCACAACACTGATCCTTGCAGAACCCCGTTCATTACTCTCCCACTCCCGTGCCACAACACTGATCCTTGCAGAACCCCGTTCATTACTCTCCCACTCCCGTGCCACAACACTGATCCTTGCAGAACCCCGTTCATTACTCTCCCACTCCCGTGCCACAACACTGATCCTTGCAGAACCCCGTTCATTACTCTCCCACTCACGTGCCACACCACTGATCCTTGCAGAACCCCGTTCATTACTCTCCCACTCCCGTGCCACAACACTGATCCTTGCAGAACCCCGTTCATTACTCTCCCACTCACGTGCCACAACACTGATCCTTGCAGAACCCCGTTCATTACTCTCCCACTCACGTGCCACAACACTGATCCTTGCAGAACCCCGCTCATTACTCTCCCACTCACGTGCCACAACACTGATCCTTGCAGAACCCCGCTCATTACTCTCCGACTCCCGTGCCACAACACTGACCCTTGCAGAACCCCGCTCATTACTCTCCCACTCCCGTGCCACAACACTGATCCTTGCAGAACCCCGTTTATTACTCTCCCACTCCCGTGCCACAACACTGATCCTTGCAGAACCCCGCTCATTACTCTCCCACTCACGTGCCACAACACTGATCCTTGCAGAACCCCGTTCATTACTCTCCGACTCCCGTGCCACAACACTGACCCTTGCAGAACCCCGCTCATTACTCTCCCACTCCCGTGCCCCAACACTGATCCTTGCAGAACCCCAATCATTACTCTCCCACTCCCGTGCCACAACACTGATCCTTGCAGAACCCCGTTCATTACTCTCCCACTCACGTGCCACAACACTGATCCTTGCAGAACCCCGCTCATTACTCTACCACTCCCGTGCCACAACACTGATCCTTGCAGAACCCCGCTCATTACTCTCCCACTCACGTGCCACACCACTGATCCTTGCAGAACCCCGTTCATTACTCTCCCACTCCCGTGCCACAACACTGATCCTTGCAGAACCCCGTTCATTACTCTCCCACTCCCGTGCCACAACACTGATCCTTGCAGAACCCCGCTCATTACTCTCCCACTCACGTGCCATAACACTGATCCTTGCAGAACCCCGTTCATTACTCTCCCACTCCCGTGCCACAACACTGATCCTTGCAGAACCCCGTTCATTACTCTCCCACTCCCGTGCCACAACACTGATCCTTGCAGAACCCCGCTCATTACTCTCCCACTCCCGTTCCACAACACTGATCCTTGCAGAACCCCGTTCATTACTCTCCCACTCACGTGCCACATCACTGATCCTTGCTGAACCCCGCTCATTACTCTCCCACTCACGTGCCACAACACTGATCCTTGCAGAACCCCAATCATTACTCTCACACTCCCGTGCCACAACATTGATCCTTGCAGAATCCCGCTCATTACTCTCCCACTCCCGTGCCACAACACTGATCCTTGCTGAACCCCGCTCATTACTCTCCCACTCCCGTGCCACAACACTGATCCTTGCAGAACCCCGATCATTACTCTCCCACTCACGTGCCACAACACTGATCCTTGCAGAACCCCGTTCATTACTCTCCCACTCACGTGCCACAACACTGATCCTTGCTGAACCCCGCTCATTACTCTCCCACTCATGTGCCACAACACTGATCCTTGCAGAACCCCAATCATTACTCTCCCACTCCCGTGCCACAACACTGATCCTTGCAGAACCCCGCTCATTACTCTCCCACTCCCGTGCCACAACACTGATCCTTGCAGAACCCCGCTCATTACTCTCCCACTCCCGTGCCACAACACTGATCCTTGCAGAACCCCGTTCATTACTCTCCCACTCACGTGCCACAACACTGATCCTTGCAGAACCCCGTTCATTACTCTCCCACTCCCGTGCCACAACACTGATCCTTGCAGAACCCCGTTCATTACTCTCCCACTCACGTGCCACAACACTGATCCTTGCAGAACCCCGTTCATTACTCTCCCACTCACGTGCCACAACACTGATCCTTGCAGAACCCCGTTCATTACTCTCCCACTCACGTGCCACAACACTGATCCTTGCAGAACCCCGTTTATTACTCTCCCACTCCCGTGCCACAACACTGATCCTTGCAGAACCCCGCTCATTACTCTCCCACTCCCGTGCCACAACACTGATCCTTGCAGAACCCCGTTCATTACTCTCCCACTCCCGTGCCACAACACTGATCCTTGCAGAACCCCGCTCATTACTCTCCCACTCCCGTGCCACAACACTGATCCTTGCAGAACCCCGTTCATTACTCTCCCACTCACGTGCCACAACACTGATCCTTGCAGAACCCCGTTCATTACTCTCCCACTCCCGTGCCACAACACTGATCCTTGCTGAACCCCGCTCATTACTCTCCCACTCACGTGCCACAATGATCCTTGCAGAACCCCATTCATTACTCTCCCACTCCCGTGCCACAACACTGATCCTTGCAGAACCCCGTTCATTACTCTCCCACTCACGTGCCACAACACTGATCCTTGCAGAACCCCGTTCATTACTCTCCCACTCACGTGCCACAACACTGATCCTTGCAGAACCCCGTTCATTACTCTCCCACTCACGTGCCACAACACTGATCCTTGCAGAACCCCGTTTATTACTCTCCCACTCCCGTGCCACAACACTGATCCTTGCTGAACCCCGCTCATTACTCTCCCACTCACGTGCCACAACACTGATCCTTGCAGAACCCCGTTCATTACTCTCCCACTCCCGTGCCACAACACTGATCCTTGCAGAACCCCGTTCATTACTCTCCCACTCACGTGCCACAACACTGATCCTTGCAGAACCCCGTTCATTACTCTCCCACTCCCGTGCCACAACACTGATCCTTGCAGAACCCCGTTCATTACTCTCCCACTCACGTGCCACAACACTGATCCTTGAACATTAAAATGGTATAAAATACCGACAGATTGTTAGGTAAGACACATATGCAACAGTTAGGTATCTTTATTCCGAAACGTTTCGCCTACACAGTAGGCTTCTTCAGTCGAGTACAGAAAAGTTGATAGAAGCAGAAGATACTTGAAGACGATGTAATCAGTCCATCACCCTTAAAGTTTTGAGGTGGTCAGTCCCTCAGTCTGGAGAAGAGCATTGTTCCGTTGTCTGAAACAATATGAAGTTGAAGTGACAGGATGGAGCCTTTATATATACTCGACTGAAGAAGCCTACTGTGTAGGCGAAACGTTTCGGAATAAAGATACCTAACTGTTGCATATGTGTCTTACCTAACAACACTGATCCTTGCAGAACCCCGTTCATTACTCTCCCACTCCCGTGCCACAACACTGATCCTTGCAGAACCCCGCTCATTACTCTCCCACTCCCGTGCCACAACACTGACCCTTGCAGAACCCCGTTCATTACTCTCCCACTCACGTGCCACAACACTGATCCTTGCAGAACCCCGCTCATTACTCTCCCACTCACGTGCCACAACACTGATCCTTGCAGAACCCCGCTCATTACTCTCCCACTCACGTGCCACTTCCCTATGTCAGTTGAGTGTTTCTTGACACATTGAATCACTCTGCCTTTTAACCAGGGTTAATATTTTTTTTTAATTTAGTCCTTCTGGGTATTTTATTAAAATAACTTTTTAGAATAAAACTTTTTTATACAGGAAAAGTCCCTTTTTATTTCCATTGCATTTATTTAAATTTTTACCTAATATTAATTATTTTAACTTTTACATACATAGACAGAATTATATTTGATATAAAAACATAAGTTTTCTAAAAAAAATTGATGTGTGCAGAGTTGAGTGAAGAGTTGAGTAATGCACTCTCACGTCTTCTACAGTAGTGAAGAGTTGAGTAATGCACTCTCACGTCTTCTACAGTAGTGAAGAGTTGAGTAATGCACTCTCTCATGTCTTCTACAGTAAATACTCTACTGTAGTGTTAATTCTTCCACTATATAGTAATATATCTTATTAGAGAAATATTGATGTTATGCTTTGGTAATCATGTCAGATAATGTTAAGATTCCATGGGAATGTATACACGTTGAAACTTGGTTTGAAAATAAGTATAAATAATCCATTTAGAAGAGAACAGTTATGCTGTGTTTTTTGAATATTAGACACTTGTGCAACATCTGGGTGTCTTTATTGTAGACGTTTCGCCATCCAGTGGCTTTATCAACATAAATTCAGCGACATAAATGGAAGACAGTAGAACTATATACAAAAGCTGAGGTAATCAGTCCCTCAGCCTTGGTGTTGAAGACCACCGTAGTCTTGAAGACTCTGAAGACTGGTAAAACACATGTATAATACTTGGGTATCTTTATTCCGAAACGTTTCGCCTACACAGTAAGACTCTTCAGGTGACTACAGAGGAGTTTACAGAAGCAGTAGAGATGTGAAGACGATGTAATCAGTCCATCACCCTTAAAGACGTAATTTTGAGGTGGTCATTCCCTCAGCCTGGAGAAGAGCTGTTCCATAGTCTGAAACAGTGTGAAGTTAAAACGACAGCATGCAGACTTGTATACTGTCAGAAGATGAGATGTAGTTCACTAGTAGAAGAAAGAAGATAATTATTGAGAGGGCAGGTCCCTCTCAAATTCTGACAGTTTATAAGTTTGCTCATCTCTCCGCGGAGCAGGCAAAGGATGGAGGTTGTACAAAATCAGGTGATAGAAACTATGCTTGGGGCCCTCATCTGGACCAATACAGTATGTCTCAGATTCGAGGTCTGGCTTCTTCCTCTGGCTGACAGAATCAGATATATAAATGCTTGCAAAGTAGCCACGATTCTGCACCGGCACTTAGAAGACGGATATTGGCAACCATGACAGAAGATCCTACTCCCTTCACCGACTATTACTGGATTCGCTCGTTATCTACTACTGGGCGGAAGCTGCTGCCTATACAACTACTCGAGAAGAGTTGTGACCTTCCTGTTGCTGGGTATCATGCACCACCTCCCTGGCGCCCAGATCCCGCCGATGTTTGTCATGCAACTACCTGTCTCAAAGCGCCTCTGCAGTCAAGACACCCTCAGCAATCATGCCGAGACAAGCATGACACTGGCAGAGGGACTCATATGTGAAGTATATTTCACAGATGGTTCTGTCGACCATACAGGAAGAGAGCAGCAGCTGGCATGTACCACAATGGTCACACAAGGCTGCCGACTACCTAACTACTGCACTATCCTCCAAGCTGAACTGGTGGCGATTCAGCAGGCATTGTCGCATGTTGTACGCCATCGGCTTCTGTTATGCATGTTGACTCCACTTCTGCAATCAATGCCCTCTCCCCTTTACAACCACAAGACAATGTTCACCTTACCACATCTATTCTGAGCAAAACGACAGCCTTGGAAGCTCAGGGTAACTGAGCAAAATTGAACTGGATCCCCAGTCATTCAAATTCAAATTCAAATTCAGATTCAAAAGTTTATTCTCTAAAAGGATTACAATGCTGAGTTTACAGAATTTGGTTATTGTGTGGTTTACATGTAGTAAAATAATAATTACAGAGTGTACTACTAGAACACCTAGCATGGCTAGGCATTTCGGGCAGACTTAGATTAAATCTTAAGTTTAAAATATTACAAAATTATGAGGTAAGTTGGTATTATGGCTAAGTGACTAAATACTAGTTTGTGAGTTTAGCAATGGTCTACATGCTTTTGTTTTGGCACAATACATAGTTTCAGTATTGGAGTATCACAGGCCAACTTATGACTAGTTAAAATTCATTATTTTAAGATTGAGATTGATATTTCTGTTTATGGTCAAATGGGTGAGTGAGTGTAAGTGTGAACCACCAGGTGGTATTCGTGTAATTAGTTGACAGGGTGTATCAGGGAGATTAGATGTTTTCTGATGGTAGTTTTGAAGGTGATGAATGTGTCTGCAGTTCTAGAGTTTTCAGGTAGGGTGTTCCAGATTTTAGGGCCTTTGATATACATTGAATTTTTGTAAAGGTTTAGTCGGACACGGGGAATATCATAGAAATGTTTGTGTCCGGTGTTATGCCTGTGGGTTCTGTCACAACTATCAAGAAAGCGTTTTAGGTCAAGGTTAATATTGGAGTTAAAGGTCCTGTAGATGTAGATTGCACAGTAGTAAGTGTGGATGTACTGAACAGGGAGTAAGTTTAGATCTATGAAGAGTGGGGGGTGTGTTGCCAGGGGTGGGATTTAGTGATTATTCTTACTGGGGCTTTTTGTTGGGTTATTATTGGCTTTAGGTGTGTTGCTGCAGTTGAACCCCAAGCACAGATAGCATAGGTGAGGTATGGATATATAAGTGAATGGTATAGTGTGAGAAGGGCAGTTTGTGGCACATAGTATCGTATCTTGGAGAGGATCCCAACCGTTTTGGATACTTTTTTGGTTATGTGTTGGATATGGGTGCTGAAATTCAGGTTGTTGTCGAGGTATAGGCCTAGGAATTTGCCCTCATTATGTCTGGCAATTAGAGTGTTGTCGATCTTAATGTTAATTTGCGCATCTCCTGCTCTGCTACCAAACATAATGTAGTAGGTTTTGTCAGTGTTAAGCGTAAGTTTATTGGCTGTCATCCAAGTCGATATTTTGATCAGCTCCTCGTTAACAATGGTGTTGAGGGTGGCAAGATTAGGGTGAGAGATGACATAAGTCGTGTCGTCAGCAAAGAGAATGGGGTTCAGGTGTTGGGATACGTTTGGAAGATCATTGATGTATATGAGGAAGAGCAGGGGACCAAGGACACTTCCCCGTGGAACTCCAGTATCAAGTGGCCGTGTTGTTGATGCTGTGTCTTTAATGGTGACATACTGATACCTATTAGTAAGGTAAGATTTGAAATATGCAAGCGCATGGCCTCTTATACCATAATGGTCAAGTTTGTGGAGTAGGATGCCGTGGTCTACTGTGTCAAAAGCTTTTCTTAGGTCAATAAAAATTCCTAGTGGATATTCCTTATTTTCCAATGCTGTATAAAGCAAATCTAGCATTTTTATGATTGCATCGTTAGTGCTGGCAGTCACCGATCATCCACATGTTGGGGCTACCGCCCCCATCAGCCTACGCCAGACCAAACTGGTGGCCGCCAGAGCAATGAAACTTATGAGGGTCTTAGGTGATACCCCATCTCAACAATGGTATCGAGCAGCAACTTAGGGAGAACCCCTTTCTATATGATAGAAGCTGGTCCAGAGCACAGTGTACCGCCATCCATCTACTTCGTTTGGGCTTTCTCACAGCCAAGATGATAGTCGACAAGGCAGTGGAGGAGCTGTGCCAGTACATTGTCCAGCGCCCTCTAACACACTATTTTCTGATGTGCCAAGTAACTGAGACGCTCCACAGGCAACTAGCACTGACGTCTCCCGAAGAAGACCCAGGGAAGACTGCGGCTACCCTAGTGTACCATGGAGTCAACGCCCCAGACAAGTTGTTACCCGTGATAACGACATATCCTCCTCCTCCCTAGTGTCCACAATTATGAGTGCATGTGTTTGCATATACATATCTCTGAATACATATATGTATGTGTATAATGTGCCCAGCTTGCACATGTATATGAACCAATATTCATAATATAGACGGCGTTGTCGTTTATGAGACGCACCAGATGAACTGTCCAGAGCAGTGCTTGAGCAGCATATTCCGCAACTAAATTACTTGAACTTTTTGTATCAGAATTACAATGAATAATAGCTTTTGAGCTAAGGTACTAGGTCGGACCCAGGGCTTTTAAACTTAAAAATCCAGCCCGGGCAGGTCAATGGGTAGCTGGTATAAATCTTGATAATAGATACCGACAAATTGGTTTAGGAAGACGGGTGAGCAAACACTAGGACATATTTATTAGAAAACTTGTCCTGGGGACCCCCTAAGCTACCCAGGACAACCCTGCTGGTTGTAGTTTCTGGACTAGCATCTGGTATGTTTGTCAGTAGCACTGTGTATGTGTATACCAGTAACCGTTACAATCCGTTACGTAACTCACTGCTGCCCTGCTAGCAGGACATCACGAGTCACCCTTAAAGTGTGCCTCGGGCATTAACCTCAGTTCCCGACGAGATAGTTACAACCATTGTGTGTATTTATAACTCCAATCTACCACCGAACCCCCCACGACATGTTACTGTATCAGGTGTTTGTCTAGTCCAAGAAAAATCACTCACACAACTTAGTCTCTCCTGATAAGACACATATATAACAGGTAGGTATCTTTATTTCGAAATGTTTCGCCTACACATCAGTGCTGTATGACTAGTAGGTTTAGCGCTGTTTTGATGATGATAATTCCCCTACACATCGGCTTTACATCTCTACTGCTTCTACTAATGGTCTTATGAGTGAGTGTGGGTGGGTTTGAAATGGACCTAACAAGCTACTAGGTCGGACGCAGTGCTAATCCCTTAAGTGACGTGTCTGACCTCACTAGGTTCAGGCATTGGCTTAAGCCGGTGGGGAGTAATGGAGCTGCCTCAGAAAGACCAGTAGACCTGTTGCAGTGTTCCTTATTTCTTATGATCTTATGTTCTTATGAGGGTAAATATTCTATTAGTGGGATGGATCTGTGAAGGACCTGCCTAGTATGGGCCAACAGGCCTGCTGCAGTGTTCCTCCTTTCTTATGTTCTTTCTCCTTAGATGCCATCGTAACACAAAAATAATATATGTAATATATGTAATAACATTAAAACACTTAAAACTCCGGAAAGTTTCCAAACGGAACTGAGAGACGAAGAGCTCACGGTAACACCCTGGTTCACTTGTAGAAATAAAGTTGTTCAATATTATTATTATTTTTACTATTATTATAATAATAATTATTATTATTTATTTATTATTATTATTATTATTATTATTATTATTATTATTATTATTATAATTATAAAACACCTTGGGGAGGGTGTTCCATAAATGTGTCTGTGGTATTAATGTCTTGGCTGGGTGGTCTGATTTACATATATTTCACACGTGTCCACTGGCTGTCTGGCTGTTGGTGCGCGTTCATCTGACATTATGCATCGAGTATGAAGTGTTTTCCACACAACGGAAACACCTTACATTGTATACAAGTTGTTTTGAGGTTGGTGCAGTAGAATACTTAGCAGCAACACTCCCATTCTCATGCAACACCATTTTTAGAGCGAATGTCTCTATAAATTCTCTGGAAAATGTACAAAGGAGGATGACAAAGTTGATCCCATGTATCAGAAACCTTCCCTATGAGGATAGACTAAGGGCCCTGAAACTGCACTCTCTAGAAAGACGTAGAATTAGGGGGGATATGATTGAGGTGTATAAATGGAAGACAGGAATAAATAAAGGGGATGTAAATAGTGTGCTGAAAATATCTAGCCTAGACAGGACTCGCAGCAATGGTTTTAAGTTGGAAAAATTCAGATTCAGGAAGGATATAGGAAAGTACTGGTTTGGTAATAGAGTTGTGGATGAGTGGAACAAACTCCCAAGTACCGTTATAGAGGCCAGAACGTTGTGTAGCTTTAAAAATAGGTTGGATAAATACATGAGTGGATGTGGGTGGGTGTGAGTTAGACCTGATAGTTTGTGCTACCAGGTCGGTTGCCGTGTTCCTCCCTTAAGTCAATGTGACCTGACCTGACTAGGTTGGGTGCATTGGCTTAAGCCGGTAGGAGACTTGGACCTGCCTCGCATGGGCCAGTAGGCCTTCTGCAGTGTTCCATCGTTCTTATGTTCTTATGTTCTTAACTCTTCTGTACTCGAGTGAAGAAGTCTACTGTGTAGGCGAAACGTTTCGGAATAAAGATACCTAACTGTTGCACATGTGTCGTACTTATTAACTTGTCGGTATTGTATACCATTTTCATATTCATTCTGGTATCTTTTGTTTTATCTCTGTCGAGTTTATTCAGCTGTTAATTTTCAGAAGATTCTTGAAGCCTCACTGAATAGACGAAATATACAATAAAATAATATTTTACCACATTGTTTTACACTTTTATATATTTCATATATTTAAAAAAATCGTATGAAAAGCACAAATATATCAAACCATACCACGGGCGGGGATAGAACCCGCGATCAGAGAGTCTCAAAAACCTCAGACGCGACGGTCTGGAGTTTTGAGACTGATAAGATTTCGTTCGGATTTTTAACCCCGGAGGGTTAGCCACCCAGGATAACCCAAGAAAGTCAGTGCGTCATCGAGGACTGTCTAACTTATTTCCATTGGGGTCCTCAATCTTGTCCCCCAGGATGCGACCCACACCAGTCGACTAACACCCAGGTACCTATTTGCTGCTAGGTGAACAGGACAACAGGTGTAAGGAAACGTGTCGAAATGTTTTCACCCGCCGGGAATCGAACCCGGGCCCTCCGTGTGTGAAGCGGGAGCTTTAGCCACCAGGCCACCGGGCCACTTATCGCGGGTTCTAACCCCGCCCGTGGTATGGTTTGTTTGCAATCGTGTCATTACGACTTCGTGAGTCACAAATATATATATTATTACTGAATATTTCATATCTTCCAGCTAGGCTTTAAATAATCAGTTACAAAGATCCCAGTGGAGATAAAATAACTTCGACTTTTGGGTTATCGTAGGTAATTTACACGTATGTTACTGTACTTATATGTACCTGTACCTAATTAGACTTACCTTACTAATTCCAGCAAATCCATAAACTGGATTTTCTATTCCTAAAACCATTGTTTTCTGTAATGAATCTTCTCGTCAGATGTCCAAATAACCTTTTTCCTTATTCTGTGTGTGTGTGTGTGTGTGTGTGTGTGTGTGTGTGTGTGTGTGTGTGTGTGTGTGTATACTCACGTAATTGTGGTTGTCGAGGTCGATTCATAGCTCCTGGCCCTGCCTCTTTACTGGTCGCTGCTGTCGGTCCGCTCTCCCTGCTCCATGAGCTTTATCATACCTCTTCTTAAAGCTATGTATGTTACTTGCTTCCACTACCTCATTTAACAGACCATTCCACTTCCTGACAACTCTGTGACTGAAGAAATACTTCCTAACATCCCTGTGACTCACCTGAGTCTTCAACTTCAGTTGTGACCCCTTGTTGCTGTGTCTCATCTCTGGAACATCCTGTCTGTCCAGCTTGTCGAGTCCTCTCAGTATTTTATATGTCGTTATCATATTATCCTCCTATCTCTCCTGTCCTCCAGTGTCGTCAGGTCGAGTTCCCTTAACGGTTTAACCTCTCCTCGTAGGACATACCCCTTAGCTCCGGAACTAGTCTTGTTGCAAACCTTTGTACTTTCTCTAGTTTCCTGACGTGTTTGGCCAGGTGTGGGTTCCAGACTGGTGCTACATACTCCAATATGGGCCTGTACATGGTCCTGAACGACTCCTTGCTGAGATGTCTGAATGCTGTTCTTAGGTGTGTGTGTGTGTGCTCATCTATGTGTTGCATGGGTCGAGTTGTATCTCTTGTCCTCGTGTGTGTAGTTTTAAATATAAATACATGAGTGGGTGTGAGTTAGATCTGTCTCGCATGGGCCAGTAGACCTACTCAGTGTTCCTTCTTTCTTATGTTGTGTGTGTGTGTGTGTGTGTGTGTGTGTGTGTGTGTGTGTGTGTGTGTGTGTGTGTGTGTACCTACCTACTTGCCTGGAGTCTACCTGGAGGGTATTCCATGGATCAACGCCCCCGCTGCCCGGTCCACAACCAGGCCTCCCGGTGGAATCAGGGCCTGATCAACGAGGCTGTTCCTGCTGGCCGCACGCAGTCCAACGTACGAAACACAGTCCGGCTGATCCGGCACTGACTTTAGGTATCAGTGTGTGTGTAATCACCTAATTGTGGTTGCAGGGTCGAGACTTAGCTCATGGCCCCGCCTCTTCACTGAACGCTACTAGGTCCTCTCTCTCCCTGCTCCATGAGCTTTATCATAACCTCGTCTTAAAACTATGTATGGTTCCTGCCTCTACTACATCATTCGCCAGACTATTCCACTTCCTGACAACTCTATAACTGAAGAAATACTTCCTAACATCCCTTTGACTCATCTGAGTCTTCAACTTCCAATTGTGACCCCTTTTTTGTGTCCCCTCTCTGGAACATCCTGTCTGTACACCTTGTCTATTCCACGCAGTATTTTGTATGTCATTATCATGTCACCCCTAATCCTCCTGTGTGTGTGTGTGTGTGTGAGTACTCACCTATTTGTACTCACCTATTTGTGGTTGCAGGGGTCGATTCATAGCTCCTGGCCCCGCCTCTCCACTGATTGCTACTAGGTCTTCTCTCTCCCTGCTCCATGAGCTTTATCATACCTTGCCTTAAAACTATGTATGGTTCCGGCCTCCACTACTTCACTTTCTAGGCTATTCCACGGCTTGACTACTCTATGACTGAAGAAATACTTCCTAACATCCCTTTGATTCATCTGAGTCTTCAACTTCCAATTGTGACCTCTTGTGTCTGTGTCCCATCTCTGGAACATCCCGTCTTTGTCCACCTCGTCTATTCCGTGCAGTATTTTATATGTCGTTATCATGTCTCCCCTGACCCTCCTGGCCTCCAGTGTCGTCAGGCCGATTTCCCTCAACCTTTCTTCGTAGGACAATCCCCGTAGCTCTGGGACTAGTCTTGTTGCAAACCTTTGCACTTTCTCTAATTTCTTGACGTGCTTGACTAGGTGTGGATTCCAAACTGGTGCTGCATACTCCAGTATGGGCCTGACGTAAATGGTATACAGAGTCTTGAACAAATCCTTACTGAGGTATCGGAACGCTATCCGTTGGTTTGCCAGGCGCCCGTATGCTGCAGCAGTTATCTGATTGATGTGCGCCTCAGGAGATATGCTCGGTGTTATACTCACCCCCAGATCTTTTTCCTTGAGTGAGGTTTGCAGACTTTGGCCATCTAAACTATATTGTGTCTGCGGTCTTCTTTGCCCTTCCCCAATCTTCATGACTTTGCATTTGGCAGGGTTAAACTCAAGGAGCCAGTTGCTGGACCAGGCTTGTAGCCTGTCCAGGTCTCCTTTCGTCTGTGTATCAAATAATCTAGCATTCTTGAGGAGCTCGGTGATTCTTCGTCGTGATAAATTAGACACATGTGCAACTCTTGGGTATCTTTATTGAGGAAACGTTTCGCCACACAGTGGCTTCATCAGTCCATACGTAGGAGAAACTTGAAGAACAGGAGGAGAATGAGGTAATCAGTCCCTCAACCTTGAGTCGATGTGTTCAGTCCATCAATCTTGAATAGAATACGGCATATGAGCGGAGAAGCAGCTTATAAACCGTATGGCAGGAGAGGTGTAACAGTCATAGGTAGTGTCACATTTGTTCAATGTGGAAGGAGGTTGTGCCCAAGAATAAGGCAAGCGAAGAAATCCTAAGTATTAAGATCCCAAGAAGTTGCAGTGTCTGACAGGTTTGTAGATGAATGGTTCAGAGAACCGATCTTTCTCTCTCCAGTTTACTTCTTTCTTAGGGGAATATGCTTTGAATATACTTCAGCTGCCAGGAAGTTGATCCTTTTAAGGCACTTGTTTGGATCCATGTTATTTAAGATATCTTTCCAACATGTTTTATTTAAGACATGGTTCACCTGGTCCCAGTTGATGTTCTTGTTATTAAAGTTGTATTTGGTGAAGACGCCTTATAATAAAATAAAAGTTATTTCTTTGCTTAGGTTACAATGTGTGTTTACATATTATAATTTAATTGGAACAAAGAAAGCATTTCGGGCAGACTTAACCTAATACTTGTAGTCTACTTAAACAATGTTTGATAATTGTTCTTGGTTTAGAAAGACACGTAAGCAAATACTATAACATATTTATTAGAAAACGTTAGAAGTGATCAAGGTCCCAGGACCGAAACGTTTTCTAATAAATATGTTATAGTGTTTGCTTACGTGTCTTTCTAAACCAACAACATTGTTTCATACTATGGAACAATGCTCTTCTCCAGACTGAGGGACTGACCACCTCAAAACTTTAAGGGTGATGGACTGATTACATCGTCTTCAAGTATCTTCTGCTTCTATCAACTTTTCTGTACTCGACTGAAGAAGCCTACTGTGTAGGCGAAACGTTTCATAAGAACATAAGAAAGGAGGAACACTGCAGCAGGCCTGTTGGCCCATACTAGGCAGGTCCTTTACAATTCATCCCACTAACAAACATTTGACCAACCCAATTTTCAATGATACCCAAGAAATAAGCTCTGATGTGCAAGTCCCACTCAAATCCAACCCCTCCCACTCATGTACTTATCCAACCTAAATTTGAAACTACCCAAAGTCCTAGCCTCAATAACCCAACTAGGTAGACTGTTCCACTCATCAACTACCCTATTTCCAAACCAATACTTTCCTATGTCCTTTCTAAATCTAAACTTATCTAATTTAAATCCATTACTGCGGGTTCTCTCTTGGAGAGATATCCTCAAGACCTTGTTAATATCCCCTTTATTAATACCTATCTTCCACTTATACACTTCGATCAGGTCTCCCCTCATTCTTCGTCTAACAAGTGAATGTAACTTAAGAGTCTTCAATCTTTCTTCATAAGGAAGATTTCTAATGCTATGTATTAATTTAGTCATCCTACGCTGAATGTTTTCTAACGAATTTATGTCCATTCTGTAATATGGAGACCAGAATTGAGCTGCATAATCTAGGTGAGGCCTTACTAATGATGTATAAAGCTGCAGTATGACCTCTGGACTTCTGTTGCTTACACTTCTTGATATAAATCCCAGTAATCTATTTGCCTTATTACGTACGCTTAGGCATTGCTGTCTTGATTTAAGGTTGCTGCTTACCATAATCCCCAAGTCCTTTTCGCAATCTGTATGGTTAAGTTCTACATTATTTAACTTATAAGTGCTAGGGTTATGGACACTCCCGAGCTTCAGAACCTTGCATTTATCTACATTGAACTGCATCTGCCACTTTTCTGACCAAGAGTAGAGTTTGTCTAAATCCTCCTGAAGTTCCCTAACATCTACGTTTGAATCAATTATCCTACCTATCTTCGTGTCATCGGCGAATTTGCTCATATCACTAGTAATTCCTTCATCAAGATCATTGATATATATTATAAACAACAACGGGCCCAAGACTGATCCCTGTGGAACGCCACTTGTTACTGATCCCCACTCGGATTTAACCCCATTTATGGACACTCTTTGCTTCCTGTCTGTGAGCCATGATTCGATCCACGAGAGCACCCTTCCCCCAATGCCATGAGCTGCTACTTTCTTCAACAGTCTTTGGTGAGGAACTCTATCAAATGCCTTACTAAAATCTAAGTAAATAATATCAAATTCTTTATCGTGGTCAACAGCCTCAAAAGCTTTACTGAAGAAAGTTAATAAATTAGTTAGACAGGACCGGCCTCTTGTGAATCCATGCTGAGTATCTTTAATCAAGCTATGCTTTTCGAGATGGCTTCTTATAATCTCAGCTATAATTGACTCTAGTAATTTGCCTACAATTGAGGTCAGGCTTATTGGGCGGTAATTTGACGGTAACGACTTGTCCCCTGTTTTAAAAATAGGAATTACATTAGCCATCTTCCACATATCAGACACTGCACCTGTTTGAAGAGATAAATTAAAAATATTAGTTAATGGTTCACAGACTTCCATTTTGCATTCCTTAAGAACCCTTGAAAAAACCTCATCAGGACCCGGTGACTTATTTTGCTTCAGTCGGTCTATCTGCTTCACAACCATTTCACTAGTGACTGTGATGTTACATAATTTATCTTCTTCTGATCCACTAAAAATTAATTACCGGAATATTATTAGTGTCTTCCTGTGTAAAAACCGAGAGAAAATAATTATTTAAAATCGAGCACATTTCATTCTCTTTGTCAGTAAGATGCCCATAGTTATTTTTAAGGGGACCTATCTTATCTCTGACTTTTGTTCTATATACCTGGAAAAAACTTTTTGTGTTAGTTTTAGAATCCGTAGCAACTTTAATTTCATAGTCCCTTTTAGCTTTTCTTATCCCCTTTTTAATGTCCCTCTTAATGTCAATATACTGATTCATAAGATGACCCTCGCCTCTTTTGATACGCCTATAAATTCCTTTCTTATGCCCTAGTAGATATTTCAGCCTATTATTCATCCATTTTGGGTCATTTCTATTTGATCTAATTTCCTTATAAGGGATAAACGTTCTTTGAGCAGCATGTATTGTGTTCAGAAAACTGTCATATTGATAGCTCTCTTCGTTACCCCAGTCAACAGATGATAAGTGTTCTCTAAGCCCATCGTAATCTGCTAAGCGAAAATCTGGGACTGTTACTGAGTTATCCCTACTATCATACTTCCATTCAATTCTAAATGTAATTGATTTGTGGTCGCTAGCACCCAGTTCCTCTGAAACTTCTAAATTATTAACAAGGGATTCATTGTTTGCCAGAACTAAGTCAAGCAGGTTATTTCCCCTTGTAGGTTCTGTCACAAACTGCTTCAAAAAACAATCCTGAACTACTTCTAAGAAATCGTATGATTCTAAATTCCCAGTCAAGAAATTCCAATCAATATGACTAAAGTTAAAGTCTCCTAGAATTACTACATTATCGTGCCTTGTGGCCCTAACAATTTCCTCCCATAGTAGTCTCCCTTGGTCCCTATCTAAATTTGGGGGACGGTATATCACACCTAAAATTAATTTTTCATGCTCCTCTGAAAATTCTATCCAAACAGACTCTGTATGTGTTACTTCAGACTTAATACCCGTTTTTATGCAACAGTTCAAGCGATCTCGGACATAGAATGCCACCCCACCCCCCTTCCCGATACTTCTATCTACTTGGAACAATTTAAAACCCTGAATGTGACATTCTGCAGGCATGTCCCGACTTTTTGAGTTAAACCACGTCTCAGTAATGGCAAATACATCTATGTTACCTGCACTAGCAACTAGTCTCAACTCGTCCATCTTATTCCTAGTACTGCGACTATTTGTGTAATATATACTTAAGGACCCTCCACTCTCTTTACCCTTCCTGCTCCTTTCTGTTATTCCACTAAACTTATTACTGTCCTTGTCAATTAGTGCCACTGGCTTTCCAATATCCACCTCATTTTGCCTATTACTAGTTCTCCTAGTACTCATGTTACTACCCTGCGACTTCACAGTTTTCCCGCCAAAACCCATACCACTAACTATTCCTAGTTTAAAGACCTAACAGCTCCCTCCACTGCGTTGGCCAGTGCTCCCACCCCACACCTAGATAAGTGAACCCCATCCCTGGCATACATGTCATTTCTGCCATAGAAAAGGTCCCAGTTGTCAATGAATGTTACCGCATTTTCCTTACAGTACTTGTCCAGCCAGCAATTGACACCAATTGCTCTGGACAACCATTCATTTCCAACTCCTCTCCTTGGCAAAATGCCACATATGACAGGTTTCCCACCCTTCCTCCTAATTATCTCTATTGCTGACCTATACCTGCTAATCAGGTCCTCACTCCTACGTCTGCCAACATCGTTGCCTCCAGCACTGAGACAGATAATAGGATTGCTCCCATTACCTCTCATGATGTCATCCAGACGGCTAACAATATCCTTCATCCCAGCCCCAGGAAAACACACTCTCTGCCTCCTACTCCTATCCTTCAAACAGAATGCCCTATCCATGTACCTAATCTGGCTATCCCCAACAACAACAATGTTTTTACCTTCCTTGGCGTCGTCCGTCGTGATGCTCCGAGTAGTCGACTCACATTCGCCAGGTAGCATTACACCACTTGTAGAATTCGTCAAGACGTTCTCGATGGTCTTCGTTGGGGTTTCGAGGGATGTCTTACTCACGTCTGCCAATGCTTCTTTGGTGCTCGTTGTGGCATTCCCAGCAGAACACTCACATTCGTCAGGTAGCACCGAGAATGAGTTGGAAGTTTCCACGGTAGTCTTCTGGTTTCTCGTTGTTTCCGCCTCTCCAACCGTTTTCTTGATCTTCAGCTTGGTTCCATGTTGCCCGGCCACTGACCAAGCTCCCCTCTTAACCTGGGGACTCACAACAGGAGGATTACTACGAATCCTCTTGTTCTCTTCCGTTAATCGCCGTATCTCCAGTTTAGCAACTCTGAGTTCTTCTCTCAGCTGCTGGTAAAGCTGCTCAAGAGAGGGCATCCTGGTTCATAATAAAGATACCTAACTGTTGCATATGTGTCTTACCTAACAACTTGTCGGTATTTATTACCAAGGTTTATACCATAATTGTTCTTGTTTACCTGTACCTTATTTTTTTCCATGGCATGGATGTTATGTGTAATATAAAAGGTTAGTCAGTGTCTGTCCTGGGAAAGATAATGATCATGTTTTGCTATGCAAATGAATAAAAACAAATCGTAACCCACATACCCACTTACCGCACTCGAGTGTCTGTGGTTCGATCCCCGGCAAGTGTGGAAACATTGGGCGTGTTTCCTTACACCTGCTGTCCCCGTTCACCTGGCAAGCAAGTAGGTACCCGGGTGTTAGTCGACTAGTGTGGGGTCGCATCCTGGGGGACAGGATTGAGGACCTCAATGGAAATAAGAACATAAGAACATAAGAAAGGAGGAACACTGCAGAAGGCCTGTTGGCCCATACTAGGCAGGTCCTTTACAATTCATCCCACTAACAAAACATTTGCCCAACCCAATTTTCAATGTCACCCAAGAAACAAGCTCCGATGTGCAAGTCCCACTCAAATCCAACCCCTCCCACTCGTGTACTTATCCAACCTAAATTTGAAACTACCCAAAGTCCTAGCCTCAATAACCCAACTAGGTAGACTGTTCCACTCATCAACTACCCTATTTCCAAACCAATACTTTCCTATGTCCTTTCTAAATCTAAACTTATCTAATTTAAATCCATTACTCCGGGTTCTCTCTTGGAGAGATATCCTCAAGACCTTGTCAATATCCCCTTTATTAATACCTATCTTCCACTTATACACTTCGATCAGGTCTCCCCTCATTCTTCGTCTAACAAGTGAATGTAACTTAAGAGTCTTCAATCTTTCTTCATAAGGAAGATTTCTAATGCTATGTATTAATTTAGTCATCCTACGCTGAATGTTTTCTAACGAATTTATGTCCATTCTGTAATATGGAGACCAGAATTGAGCTGCATAATCTAGGTGAGGCCTTACTAATGATGTATAAAGCTGCAGTATGACCTCTGGACTTCTGTTGCTTACACTTCTTGATATAAATCCCAGTAATCTATTTGCCTTATTATGTACGCTTAGGCATTGCTGTCTTGGTTTAAGGTTGCTGCTTACCATAACCCCCAAGTCCTTTTCGCAATCTGTATGGCTAAGTTCTACATTATTTAACTTATAAGTGCTAGGGTTATGGGCACTCCCGAGCTTCAGAACCTTGCATTTATCTACATTGAACTGCATCTGCCACTTTTCTGACCAAGAGTAGAGTTTGTCTAAATCCTCCTGAAGTTCCCTAACATCTACGTTTGAATCAATTATCCTACCTATCTTCGTGTCATCGGCGAATTTGCTCATATCACTAGCAATTCCTTCATCAAGATCATTGATATATATTATAAACAACAACGGGCCCAAGACTGATCCCTGTGGAACGCCACTTGTTACTGATCCCCACTCGGATTTAACCCCATTTATGGACACTCTCTGCTTCCTGTCTGTGAGCCATGACTCGATCCACGAGAGCACCCTTCCCCCAATGCCATGAGCTGCTACTTTCTTCAACAGTCTTTGGTGCGGAACTCTATCAAATGCCTTACTAAAATCTAAGTAAACAATATCAAATTCTTTATCGTGGTCAACAGCCTCAAAAGCTTTACTGAAGAAAGTTAATAAATTAGTTAGACAAGACCGGCCTCTTGTGAATCCATGCTGAGTATCATTAATCAAGCTATGCTTATCGAGATGGCTTCTTATAATCTCAGCTATAATTGACTCTAGCAACTTGCCTACAATTGAGGTCAGGCTTATTGGGCGGTAATTTGACGGTAACGACTTGTCCCCTGTTTTAAAAATAGGAATTACATTAGCCATCTTCCACATATCAGACACTACACCTGTTTTAAGAGATAAATTAAAAATATTAGTTAATGGTTCACAGACTTCCATTTTGCATTCCTTAAGAACCCTTGAAAAAACCTCATCAGGACCCGGCGACTTATTTTGCTTCAGTCGGTCTATCTGCTTCACAACCATTTCACTAGTGACTATGATGTTACATAATTTATCTTCTTCTGATCCACTATAAAAATTAATTACCGGAATATTATTAGTGTCTTCCTGTGTAAAAACCGAGAGAAAATAATTATTTAAAATCGAGCACATTTCATTCTCTTTGTCAGTAAGATGCCCATAGTTATTTTTAAGGGGACCTATCTTATCTCTGACTTTTGTTCTATATACCTGTAAAAAACTTTTTGGATTAGTTTTAGAATCCCTAGCAACTTTAATTTCATAGTCCCTTTTAGCTTTTCTTATCCCCTTTTTAATGTCCCTCTTAATGTCAATATACTGATTCATAAGATGACCCTCGCCTCTTTTGATACGCCTATAAATTCCTTTCTTATGCCCTAGTAGATATTTCAGTCTATTATTCATCCATTTAGGGTCATTTCTATTTGATCTAATTTCCTTATAAGGGATAAACGTTCTTTGAGCAGCATGTATTGTGTTCAGAAAACTGTCATATTGATAGCTCTCTTCGTTACCCCAGTCAACAGATGATAAGTGTTCTCTAAGCCCATCGTAATCTGCTAAGCGAAAATCTGGGACTGTTACTGAGTTATCCCTACTATCGTACTTCCATTCAATTCTAAATGTAATTGATTTGTGGTCGCTAGCACCCAGTTCCTCTGAAACTTCTAAATTATTAACAAGGGATTCATTGTTTGCCAGAACTAAGTCAAGCAGGTTATTTCCCCTTGTAGGTTCTGTCACAAACTGCTTCAAAAAACAATCCTGAACTACTTCTAAGAAATCGTATGATTCTAAATTCCCAGTCAAGAAATTCCAATCAATATGACTAAAGTTAAAGTCTCCTAGAATTACTACATTATCGTGCCTTGTGGCCCTAACAATTTCCTCCCATAGTAGTCTCCCTTGGTCCTTATCTAAATTTGGGGGACGGTATATCACACCTAAAATTAATTTTTCATGCCCCTCTGAAAATTCTATCCAAACAGACTCTGTATGTGAACATCAAAATGGTATACAATACCGACAGGTTGTTAGGTAAGACACATATGCAACAGTTAGACAACTTTATTCCGAAACGTTTCGCCTACACAGTAGGCTTCTTCAGTCGAATACAGAAAGTAGGCAGGAACAGTAGAGATGTGAGGACGATGTAATCAGTCCATCACCCTTGTAGTCGTAGAATTTGAGGTTGTCAGTCCCTCGGCCTGGAGAAGTTCAGTTCCATAGTCAGGAACTATCTGAAGATCAAGCGACAGTGCGGAGACTTAAATACTGTCGGAAGGAGAGGTGCAGAGTAGTAGTAGTAGTAGTAGTAGTGAGAATGTAGCCTCTGATAGGTCAGGTCCCTCTCAGATCCAACACTTCTCACTTGAAAAGCTTGTCCAAGGTGTTTTCTGTACCAAGATGCCATGTGTTGCAGTGTCTGACAAGATGAACATCAAAATGGTATACAATACCGACAGGTTGTTAGGTAAGACACATATGCAACAGTTAGACAACTTTATTCCGAAACGTTTCGCCTACACAGTAGGCTTCTTCAGTCGAATACAGAAAGTAGGCAGGAACAGTAGAGATGTGAAGACGATGTAATCAGTCCATCACCCTTGTAGTCGTAGAATTTGAGGTTGTCAGTCCCTCGGCCTGGAGAAGTTCAGTTCCATAGTCAGGAACTATCTGAAGATCAATTCGCTGCCTGACCACGGTCGAGTGAGGTTGTGCGCTGCACCCCTCTGCTGTTCAGGCGAGCTACCTTGTATCAACATGGCGCTGAGTGTGAGGAGGCGCGTAAATACCATTGGTATTGAGCTGCTTCGTGGGGCGATTTCACCCTCTTCAGTGCAAGTCTTACTCCCGACAATCATTAGGGAGACCTATGGCATCCAGGACGATGAGGTGTATGGTGTAGCCCTGAATGGGGCTTATAGAATCTTCGTCAAACTGAATTCCACGTCCGTGTATGAGTCTTTGGTGACGAGGTTCCAAGACGTGAGTCTTGACGCTACTCCAGCTGTGAAGGTGCGTTTGATCGACGTATCTCGCCACTTTACGTGGGTTAAGATACGTAATGTCCCATTTGAGGCAGATGAGGCTGACGTAAGGAGTGTTTTTGAGACATATGGAACCGTACATCTGGCACAAAAGGGCAAGTGGACGGCAGGTGCTTACATGGGACGTCCGGAGGGTACCTTTTCCCTGAAGATGACTCTGAGACATCCCATACCGTCTTACGTCGTGTTGGAGGACTTCAGGACGCAAGTTATGGTATCGTATGCCGGACAGAGACGTACGTGCAGAATATGTGGGGCATACGACCATATGGCGGCAGAGTGCGTGAAGCTGAGGAGGGCGCCAGCGCAAACTGGTGAAGCACCAGTTACCAGCGTGATAGCTGTTGAGAGCCCAGTGCGCAAGCAAGGGCCTGGGCGCTTGTGGAGTGAAGAGGTGGAGGATTCCAAAGAGGAGAATGGCATGTGTGAGGTACGCTGTGATGTAAAAGGATCTGTTACTACACAAAGGACAAGTGCAGAAGTGCAAGTGCAGGAGGAGGTGCAGGCTCTAGAGGAAGAGCTTCAGGAGGTGTTAAGGACATTGACACCGCCTGCAGAGGATGTTGTTCCTGAGCTGGTGAGAGACACGGCGGTGCCTGTAGAGGAATGTAAGGATAAAAAACATAGCAGGGTTGACGGGCCAACTAATAAGAGAGAGTTGTCGCCGTGTGCTGTGGAACGGGGCGTGGTGGAGGTTGAGGTTCATCGTGAGGGAACCTCAGAAGATAACATGGATGTAGAGGGCATCACGAGGAAGAGAGCAGCGGCGTCAGACTCAGATGATGTCCTGACGCCGGCGCAGAGGTCTGGGAGGAAGGAAGAGCAATGTCGAAGCAGTCACGATAAGAGGCATCGCAAAAAAGGGGGAGGGGTTGATGGTGTGAAGCCTTGTGCTGGCTCTGGGGCAGGAGGCCCTGGGATGAATGAAGAGAGGAGGAAGGGTTGGAAACTATAAAGAGGCCTTAGGTGTATGACTGTGAACGTAAATGGACTGTGTAATAGTGTGAAGAAGGAATGGTTTCGAATGTTTCTGTATAAATATAGGGTGGATGTAGTGTTCCTGCAAGAACACAATTTCAAGGAGGGAAGAGTGCTCGAGGTGGAGGGGTTTCAGGTCATGACTCTGCCATCTGCACGTCTGAAAGGTGGTGTGGGTATATTGATCAGGGAGGCAAGCCCGTTTGTGTTACTAAGAAGTGAGGGGGGAGGAGGGGGAAGAGTATTGCGCGTGGATGGGTGGTGGATGGGACAGCGGGTATCTTTTGTATGTGTGTATGCACCAGCGGAAAATGATGTGAGGGTAAAAAGGGATTTTGTATGTGAAGAACTAGTTTTCTTCTTACGTGGTTTACCTGCAGTGGCCATCGTTGGTGGCGACTGGAACTGCGTTATTAGGAGGGCTGACGTGGAACCAAAAGGGGCGGGGCACGTGTCGGCGGCCTTGCGAGATCTTTTGAGGGATATTCAGTTGCGGGATGCGGTTGGAGGAGGGGCGTGGGAGGTAGAGCACACTTTTGTAAGACGGGGTTACGCTGCTAGGTTGGATAGGCTGTATATATCTCAAGGGGTTGGGTTGACATTTTTCCGTACAATAGAAGTAGCTTATTTGGATCATCGGGCGGTAGTAGCAGAGGTGGCATGGGAGTCACTAGCAGGTATATCTAGGGGATATTGGAAATTAAATACAAGTGTGTTAGGTGATGAGGAGGGGATAGAGGGATTTGCAACGCTGTGGGAGGGGTTACGTGCAGAGATAAAAGGGGTAGAGGATGTGGTGATGTGGTGGGATGGTGTGGCTAAAGAACGGATTAAGCAATATTACGTAAAGGAAGGGAAACGTATCAATTCTTTAAAATATGGGCTTGCTAACTATTTGGAGGATAGATTACGGGGTTGTTATGCGAGGGGGGCGGTGGCGGGCACTTATCCAATGGATGAAATTATGGCAATTAAAGGGAGGCTGCGTGAGGTACAGGATGAGAGGTTCCAAGCGGTGCGGGTACAGGCGGGGGTGGAAGAGGTGTTATGGGGCGATAGACCTTCATCCTGCGTATTGCGTAGGCAGAAACAAAGACAGCAGGCAATGACTATTCCATGGTTGGAGGTTCATGAATCGATAGGAGGGTACAGGGAGGGGCAGGTCATACAAGCTACGGAAGGAATGGGGGCGTTTGCTGACAAGTGGTATGAGAAGTACTGGCAACGAGAAGGGGTAGAGGATGGGGTTTTAGAACAGGTGTGTGGGAGTGTGGTATGTCAGTTGCGTAACAGTGATAGGGAAGCACTGGGTGGCGAAATAACTGAGGGGGAAATATGGAGGGCTTTAAGTGGAATGCGAAAGGGCAAAGCACCGGGAATTGATGGACTCCCGGTAGAGTTTTATCAGCAGCATTGGGAACTATTGAGGCATTTTCTGGTTAGGTTATTAAATTGCATGAAGGAGAGAGGTGAGCTGGGTGAGAAGCAGGCAACGGCTGTCGTTGTATTGGTACCGAAGGGTAAGGGGCAGCATACGCTTCGGGATTACCGGGCGATCTCGTTGTTATGCGCAGATTATAAATTGTTTGCGAAGATTTTGGGAAATCGGGTCAAGTGTGTGGTAGGGCGGGTAGTATCAAAAACTCAGTTTGGTTTGCCAGGGAGGTCTATGGTGGAGGGGCATGGGTTACTTAGGGATTTCGTGGAGGCAAAAGGGGGGGGGGAGGGAGGGCGGTTTGGTGGCGCTCGATTGGCAAGGGGCATATGATAGAGTGGATCGGAAAGCATTGTTAGCCATCCTCAGGGGTCAGGGGTTTGGGGAAGAAATAGTGGGCTGGGTTGAGGCGTTGTATGGAGGTGCAATGGCGAGGGTACAGATTAATGGTCGATTGGGTGGGAAGATTGTAATGGGTAGGGGACTTAGGCAGGGGTGTCCTATGTCACAATTATTGTTTGCATGCGTACAGGACCCCTTTTATAGATTGATGGAGCAGCGTATGTGTCACGTAGAGGGACCAGGGTGTGAGGTTGCGAGGGTTTGGCCAGTGTTAATTGGGTATGTGGATGATACAACTGTTCTGATCAGGGAGGGGATGTCAATGGACACATTAGACGGGGTAGTACAAATGTTCGCAGGGGCAACTGGTATGAGGGTAAATTCAGATAAATCCATGGTCATGGGGTTAGGAGCTTGGGCGGGTAGGGTTGATTGGGGTAGTGCAGTTGTGAGGAAGCAGGTGAATTCGTTAAAAATCTGTGGTCTTATTTATGCAGACGATCTACCTGTGGCATGCATGGAAAACTCGCTTAGGATGGTAGAAAGGATTCAGGGACGCTTGGGTGCATTGCGACCTTATCATTTGACCCTTGTGCAGCGTGCCATTGTTGTTAATATCTTACTGTATAGCAAAGTATGGCACGTGGCAGCCGTGTTCCCATTAACTGGGCCAGCTATAACGAACATACTTAGGAAGGTTTTTAAATTCTTGTGGGGTTCGAGCTGTGATTGGATTAAGAGAGATGTGGTAATGTTACCTGTAAGTAAGGGGGGGCTGGGATTGCTGGACTTAAAGCGGAGGGTCAAATGTGTCTTCATTAAAAGGGAGGTGATGAGGGAAAGTGTGGGTGGGGGGGGGTTGGCCAGGATCCATAACAGATTGCAACGGATGTATACAGGAGTTGAGTTGCATGAGTGTGAAACTGTGTTGAGGGCTCTGGCGTGGGATCGAGAGCCAGCAAAGGTTAAAATAGGTAGGTTGTGTAGATTGTTAGCCGGGAGGGTTGTAGCGCCTGTAGAGGGAATTTTCCCCATGTATGCATGGGAAAGTATATGGAATAGGTTGAGTAGGATGAGGTTGCAACCTCGTGTTCGGGATGTAATGTATCGTTTTCTGCACGGCATTTTACCGTCGGGTGTGGTTCTACGGGATAGACGAGTCGTTGACGGGGGGGAGTGTGGGATATGTGGTGGGGAGGAGTCGGCTTTTCATGTAGTATATTTTTGTGATGGACTGAGGAGTGTCAAGGGGTGGTTAAATAGGGTGATAAATAGGATAGGAGGTAAAGGAATTTCTGTATTGAGAGCATTAAGTCTCGACGTGGGGGGTTGGGAGGAACGTGTAATCAGAGCTGTGGGATACATTATGGCAGATTATATCTATATAGTGTGGGGATTGCGGGGCAAACAGGTTACTGAGGTGAAGAGGAGGGTGTTAGCGTTAACGATCTATAAAACGGTATGTAGAATAAGGAAATTTATGGGAGGAGGTGGGTGAAGGATTTTTCAGAGGGATATAGGCAACTTACGTTACAGGTTTTATTAGACTTGTAATATACGAGGGAGGGGAGGGTATGATTGGAAAGTGTTGCTGGGGTAGGGAAGTCAGGGGTGAAAACAGGGTTGCCTCCCTGGTAATGGATAACAAAAGTTTTGTGAGAGTGTTGGATGAGTGATGCATGAGTGAATAATATGTGGACCACGGGTGCTAGCACCTGTGGAGCTGGCCAGTTTTTGTGTGACAGGACTTTATACTTATTATACATATTGTGTGTGGTAATATTGATTTACGGTAATGACACTGTAATTTGGAGATTTGCTATAATAATTGCATGTGTTTGCTCCAACTTGTTTTCTAGGTGCCTTGCACTGCATAGTGTTGATGCTGTGATCATGCACGGTGTCCAGAGATATGATGTGATATGTTTGTATTAATGTCTGTGCATTATTGTTCGTCACTGGTGTTCTGCAATTTTCAGTTTTGTTTTGAGAGTAAAGAGGTTAATGCACGTCAGATAGTGTAAATAAAGTTGGGCAACAGTGGTGTTATAGGGTTTTGTGGTTGGGTGCGTGCTAGGCACAGTCTTTATGTGTTACTTGTGTCATGGTTATATTTTATGTTGTATTGTACTGTTGTCAATAGCACTATGTAATGTCCATATAAGCTGTATAGAGCTTGAATGTCATAGTTGAAGCTGTGTGATTGTTTTAACACTGGAATTGCATGTTTAAATGTGTAAAGGCTTACATGTGTTGGATTTTGAGACTAAGTTTATTCTTATGGTTTTGTAGTAATTTTGTATGTCCTTGTGACTTTTCTATATCACCATTGTTGTGTAATACATATTGTTATGTAACTGAACCATTAGGACAATTACATAAATTAATGTTTGGATCATTGCTGTGTGACTTTAGATTAGGCAACATTCATTGTTTATAGTATGTTAGGTTGTAACTAGTGGGGTGGTTGGATACCCACGAGGGGGGGGGGGTAATATGTCTGTATAATATGTTCAGTGCAATGCATTGCATGGTCTGTAGTCGATCATTAAGTACCATTTCGAGGGATGTGTATATAAAAGTGTTGTTCATATCATGTAATTCTGTTGAGTAGCTCCAACAGGTTTGGGTTAAGTGATAGGATGAGGGAGCAGGGAGGGGGGGGGGTGTACCCACACGGAGTTGTAAGCGTGGTGTGTAACATTAGCTGTAGGGAGGATTGTGTTAATTTATAGACTTAAATGAGTTTTACATATTATATTTTGTAATGTCATGTTTAAAATAAAATATAAAAAAAAAAAAAAAAAAGATCAAGCGACAGTGCGGAGACTTAAATACTGTCGGAAGGAGAGGTGCAGAGTAGTAGTAGTAGTAGTAGTAGTGAGAATGTAGCCTCTGATAGGTCAGGTCCCTCTCAGATCCAACACTTCTCACTTGAAAAGCTTGTCCAAGGTGTTTTCTGTACCAAGATGCCACGTGTTGCAGTGTCTGACAAGATGAACATCAAAATGGTGTACAATACCGACTACTACTACTACTACTACTCTGCACCTCTCCTTCCGACAGTATTTAAGTCTCCGCACTGTCGCTTGATCTTCAGATAGTTCCTGACTATGGAACTGAACTTCTCCAGGCCGAGGGACTGACAACCTCAAATTCTACGACTACAAGGGTGATGGACTGATTACATCGTCTTCACATCTCTACTGTTCCTGCCTACTTTCTGTATTCGACTGAAGAAGCCTACTGTGTAGGCGAAACGTTTCGGAATAAAGTTGTCTAACTGTTGCATATGTGTCTTACCTAACAACCTGTCGGTATTGTATACCATTTTGATGTTCATCTTGTCAGACACTGCAACACATGGCATCTTGGTACAGAAAACACCTTGGACAAGCTTTTCAAGTGAGAAGTGTTGGATCTGAGAGGGACCTGACCTATCAGAGGCTACATTCTCACTACTACTACTACTACTACTACTACTCTGCACCTCTCCTTCCGACAGTATTTAAGTCTCCGCACTGTCGCTTGATCTTCAGATAGTTCCTGACTATGGAACTGAACTTCTCCAGGCCGAGGGACTGACAACCTCAAATTCTACGACTACAAGGGTGATGGACTGATTACATCGTCTTCACATCTCTACTGTTCCTGCCTACTTTCTGTATTCGACTGAAGAAGCCTACTGTGTAGGCGAAACGTTTCGGAATAAAGTTGTCTAACTGTTGCATATGTGTCTTACCTAACAGACTCTGTATGTGTTACTTCAGACTTAATACCCGTTTTTATGCAACAGTTCAAGCGATCTCGGACATACAATGCCACCCCACCCCCCTTCCCGATACTTCTATCTACTTGGAACAATTTAAAACCCTGAATGTGACATTCTGCAGGCATGTCCCGACTTTTTGAATTAAACCACGTCTCAGTAATGGCAAATACATCTATGTTACCTGCACTAGCAACTAGTCTCAACTCGCCCATCTTATTCCTAGCACTGCGACTATTTGTGTAATAAACTTTTATATAAGATTTATTTGGATTTAAATTAGATAATGGATTTAAATTAGATAAGTTTAGATTTAGAAAGGACATAGTAAAGTATTGGTTTGGAAATAGGGTAGTTGATGAGTGGAACAGTCTACCTAGTTGGGTTATTGAGGCTAGAACTTTGGGTAGTTTCAAATTTAGGTTGGATAAATACATGAGTGGGAGGGGTTGGATTTGAGTGGGACTTGCACATCAGAGCTTATTTCTTGGGTAGCATTGAAAATTGGGTTGGGCAGATGTTTTGTTAGTGGGATGAATTGTAAAGGACCTGCCTAGTATGGGCCAACAGGCCTGCTGCAGTGTTCCTCCTTTCTTATGTTCTTATGTTTGTAGTCCGGCCTGATCCTCATCCGATGTGTGTGTGAGTACTCACCTAATTATGGTTGCAGGGGTCGAGACTCAGCTCCTGGCCCCGCCTCTTCACTGATCGCTACTGTGTGTGTGTGTGTGTGTGTGTGTGTGTGTGTGTGTGTGTGTGTGTGTGTGTGTGTGTGTGTGTGTGTGTGTGTGTGTGTGTGTGTGTGTGGGGCTGCTAGCTTGAGCACACTCAGGTAACTGATAAACTACGTGATCTCACACACTGAGTTAGTCTTTAATGTTGTAATCACTAACTTATATATTACAACATAGTCTACTTCACTCACTGTTTCACTATTTATTATTGAATAATAAACTACATGTACTCCAGGTGACAATTTAATTAGTTAAGAATGTGTGGGAGGGTAGTTAAACAATTGGAATGTTATTTTTGTGGCGACATTAGGCAGTGGGACACCACTTGCGTAAACTTACTCTCTACCTCAACTAACATATACTACCTCTATTTTTATCTCTGTTTACTACATCTAGTTATCAAAGATAACAGTTGATTGGCTTTATCGTGACGAAGATAAATTTGGCGATGATAGTTGAGGATAGTTTAAGTGCACGAACATGTTTGTGAAGGTTGTTACTCGTGGTAACTCGTCCAGACTTGAATTATCCAACACCTTGAGCGAGGCTAGTCTTGCTCCCCTTCCCCCTCCCCCTCCCCTTCCCCCCTCCCCCCTCCCTCTACTTCCCTCTCACCTCCCCTTCCCCAACCCGTACCCTTCCCCCTGCCCCTCCCCATCTTCCTGCTGTGCTGCCCAACATTCATTCTTCACATTTATTATTTTAAGGTATACTTTCAACTTTTTAACATGTGTTAATATTATTAGTGTTATTGTGTGAGTGTTGCAGTGTTGTTGTGAAGTGTTAGGCTCGGTGTGTGCTGGGATAATGTTAGTAACAAAAATATTGTGAGACAACTGTGGAGGGGTTGTAAAACGTGTCAGCGCTAGTTCTCAACTTGTCCATATTGGCCCAAGTTGGTTTCCCACAAGTTTTGTGTTAGTGTTGATGGTTGTTAAGCACTGTGCGTTAACTTGGTGAGCATGGTAGACCGTGTGTGTGTAGTGATGAACCTGCCTGCCTGCCACACTGACGGACCTGCTACACTGTGTGCTTAACAACCGACGTGAGGTGAAGCTACACTACCTACACTCACCACAACACTCTCCTACACCTCTCACCCTCAACACATCATCAATGCCTCACTAAAACTCTACACCTAGGAAATAAACGTACAGAGTTTACTATGCCTTAGAGGTAGGCATTGTCTGTGAGTGAGAAGTACCATATAATGAGGTTTAAGAAAGCACCATTTAGAACAGGAATGGAGAGAGTACAAGGTGTATGTAGCAGCATCTCCACACTAGTAGACCAGGCTACCCACCAGGACAAGCTTCAGCGGGTGCCCAGGGTAGAGCAGGGGCAGGCACAGGCTGCCCAGCCCTCACCCCTCACTATGGACTCGTACATGGCAGGCATGAAGGACGAGGAAACACAGGCAGCACAGGCAAAGCTCAGGCAGTATGAAGCTTTGGGTCTTATCAAGGTGGAAGTGGAAGAGGTGAGCAACTAATACCACCAGCCCTCAAGTAGCACCAGCCCTCACTTGTAGCACCACCAGCAGCACCAGCCCTCATGTAGCACCACCAACCCTCAAGTAGCACCAACCCTCACTTGTAGCACCACCAGCCCTCATGTAGCACCACCAACCCTCTAGCACCAGCCCTCACTTGTAGCACCACTAGCCTTCATATGTAGTACTACCAGCCCTCATGTTTACCTGAAGAGTTCCGGGGGTCAACGCCCCCGCGGCCTGATCTGTGACCAGGTCTCGTGGATCAGAGCCTGATCAACCAGGCTGTTAATGCTGGCTGCACGCAATCCAACGTACGAGCCACAGCCCGGCTGGTCAGGTACCGACTTAGGTGCTTGTCCAGTGCCTACTTGAAGACAGCACCTCACTTGTAGCACCGCCAGCCCTCGAGTAGCACCAGCCGTCATATGTAGCACCACCAGCCCTCACTTGTAGCACCACCAGCCCTCATATAGCACCACTAGCCCTTGTAGCACAACTATCCCTCACTTGTAGCACCGCCAGCTCATATGTAGCACCACCAGCCCTCATATGTAGCACCATCAGCCCTCACTTGTACCACCACCAGCCCTATGTAGCACCACTAGCCCTCGTAGCACTATCCCTCACTTGTAGCACCGCCAGCTCATATGTAGCACCACCAGCCCTCATAGGTAGCACCACCAGCCCTCATAGGTAGCACCACCAGCCCTCATAGGTAGCACCACCAGCCCTCATAGGTAGCACCACCAGCCCTCATAGGTAGCACCACCAGCCCTCATATGTAGCACCACCAGCCCTCGTAGCATAACTATCCCTCACTCGTACCACCACCAGCCCTAACTTAGCACCACCAGCCCTCAGTTGTAGTACCACTTTACACCTGGTACCACCAGCCCGTGTTGCAGCACCAGCCCTCGTACCACCAGCCCTCACACGTAGCACCACCATTCCTTGTAGCACTACCAGCCCGCACACTTGCCACCACCAGTCCTCACACCTAGCACCTCCAGCCCTCATGTAGCACCACCAGCCCTCAAATAGCACCAACCCTAACTTGTAGCACCACCAGCCCTCACGTGTAGCACCACCAGGGCTCACACGTAGCACCACAACCCTCTAGCACCAGCCCTCACCTGTACTACCAGCCCTCATGTAGCACCAGCCCTCACTTGTAGCACCGCCAGCCCTCGTGTAGCACCACCAGATCTCGAGTAGTACAAGCCGTCATATGTAGCACCACCACCAACCCTCACTTGTATCACCACCAGCCCTTATATGTTGCACCACCAGCCCTCAAATAGCACCAGCCCTATGTAGCACCACCAGCCCTCAAGTAGCACCAGCCCTCACTTGTAGCACCACTAGCCCTCGTAGCACAACTATCCCTCACTTGTAGCACTGCTAGCTCATATGTAGCACCACCAGCCCTCATGTAGCACCACCAGCCCACAGGTAGCACCAGCCCTCGTTGTACCACCAGCCCTCACACGTAGCACTACCAGCCCCCACACCTACCACCACCAGTCCTCACACCTAGCACCTCCACCCCTCACACCTAGGACCCTC
>NC_091377.1:18400635-18416551 GCF_038502225.1 Cherax quadricarinatus | reverse complement strand
AGTGATATTTTTAGTAATATCAGAGATGTACTTCAGAGTCTTGAACTAGTAGAGAGGGATGTTTCTGATTCAGATTTTCTGATTCAGAAACATTTATTACTTTATACTGATAGTCTTTTTATTCAAGTCTTGTCTTTTATTTAACTATTTGGTTACTGAATATTTGTAATTCCTTTTAATAAATAAAATATAAAAGCCAGAATGGCATAGTTATAGCATTTAGAGCCAAGCTTTAGCAGGTTTCTGAGCTTGTATGTTGCATGCTTGCAATTGATATGGCAAATATAAAATAAGAATAAGAATCTTTCCTCCGTAAGCCATGCGTGTTGTAAAAGTCGACTAAAATGCCGGGAACAATGGCCTAGTAACCCCTTTTCCTGTAATAATTACTAAAAAGAATAAGAAGAAAATTGTCAAAGTGGGAAGTCTGAATGTGCGTGGATGTTGTGCAAATGATAAGGAAGAGATGATTGTGGATATTATAAATGAGAAGAAGCTGGATGTCCTGGCTTTAAGTGAAACAAAACTGAAGGGGGTGGGAGAGTTTCAGTGGAGAGGAATAAATGGGATTAGGTCATGGGTTTCTAATGAAGTTAGAGCTAAAGGAGTAGCAATAATGTTGGAGTAAAATAAAGGTTGGATGTGAAAAGTGGGTTATAGTAAGCATATATGCACCTGGAGAAGAGAGAAGTGTAGAGGAGAGAGAGACTGACTTTGGGAAATGTTGAGTGTGAATGCGTGGGGAGTTTTGAACCAAGTGTGAGAGTAGTGGTGGTTGGGGATTTCAATGCTAAAGTGGGCAAAAATGTTGTGGAGGGAGTAATAGGTAAATTTTTGGTGCCAGGGGTAAATGAAAATGGGGAGCCTTTAATTGAGCTATGCGTAGAAAGAAGTTTGGTAATAAGTAATACATATTTTATGAAGAAGAGGATAAATATATATACAAGGTATGATATAGCACGTAATGAAAGTAATTTGTTGGATTATGTATTGGTGGATAAAAGGTTGATGGGTAGGCTCCAGGATGTACACGTTTATAGAGGGGCAACTGATGTATTGGATCATTATTTAGTTGTAGCTACAGTTAGAGTAAGAGGTAGATGGGAAAAGAGGAAAATGGCAACAACAAGCAAGAGGGAGGTAAAAGTGTATAAACTTAGGGGGGAGGAAGTTCGGGTGAAATATAAGCAACTATTGGCAGAAAGGTGGGCTGGTGCAAGTATGAGTAGTAGGGGGTTGAAGAGGGTTGGAATAGTTTTAAAAATGCAGTATTAGAATGTGGGGCAGAAGTTTGTGGTTATAGGAGGGTGGGGGCAGGAGGAAAGAGGAGTGATTGGTGGAATGATGAAGTAAAGGGTGTGATAAAAGAGAAAAAGTTAACTTCTGAGAGGTTTTTTACAAAGCAGAAGTGTTATAAGAAGAGTAGAGTATATGGAGAGTAAAAGAAAGGTAAAGAGAGTGGTGAGAGAGTGCAAAAGGAGAGCAGATGATAGAGTGGGAGAGGCAATGTCAAGAAATATAATGAAAATAAGAAAAAATTTTGGAGTGAGTTAAACAAGTTATGAAAGCGTAGAGAACGAATGGATTTGTTAGTTAAGATCAGATTAGGGGAGTCAGTAGATGGGGAGATGGAGGTTTTGAGTAGATGGCGAGAATATTTTGAGGAACTTTTAAATGTCGACGAAGAAAGGGAAGCGGTAATTTCATGCATTGGCCAGGGAGGTATACCATCTTTTAGGAGTGAAGAAGAACAGGATGTGAGTGTGGAGGATGTGCGTGAGGCATTATGTAGAAGGAACGGGGGTAAAGCAGCTGGAACTGACAGGATCATGACATAAAAGTTAAAAGCAGGGAGGGATATAGTGTTGGAGTGGTTGGTATTTTTCTTTAATAAATGTATGAAAGAGGGGAAGGTACCAAGCGATTGGCGGAGAGCATGTATAGTCCCTTTATATAAAGGGAAAGGGGGCAAAAGAGATTGTAAAAATTATAGAGGAATAAGTTTACCGAGCATACCAGGAAAAGTGTATGGTAGTGTTATAGTTGAAAGAATTAGACGTAAGACAATGTAGGATTGCGGATGAGCAAGGAGGTCTCAGAGTGGGTAGGGGATGTGTAGATCAAGTGTTTACATTGAAGCATATATGTGAACAGTATTTAGATAAAGGTAGGGAAGTTTTTATTGCATTTGTGGATTTAGAAAAGGCATATGATAGAGTGGATAGGGGAGCAATGTGGCAGATGTTGCAAGTACATGTGTATATGGAATAGGTGGTAAGGTACTAAATGCTGTCAAGAGTTTTTTTGAGGATAGTGAGGCTCAGGTTAGGGTGTGTAGAAGAGAGGGAGACTACTTCCCGGTAAAAGTAGGTCTTAGACAGGGATGTGTAATGTCACCATGGTTGTTTAACCCGTAAACGGTCCAAGCAGATCTACATTCACGTGTGTAGTGCTACAAAAGTAGTTGTAAGTTTTTTTTTTTTTTACATATTTTCAAATATAACAAAAAAAAAAGTAGATCAAAGTTTTTTTACACATTTTCAAATGTAGAAAAACAAAAAGATCTACTTTTTTTACATACTTTCAAATGTTGAAAAAACGTATATATACGTTTGGACCGTTTACGGGTTAATATATTTATAGATGGGGTTGTAAAAGAAGTAAATGCTAGGGTGTTCGGGAGAGGGGTGGGATTAAATTATGGGGAATCAAATACAAAATGGGAATTAACACAGTTGCTTTTTGCTGATGATACTGTGCTTATGGGAGATTCTAAAGAGAAATTGTAAAGGTTAGTAAATGAGTTTGGGAGTGTGTGTAAAGGTAGAAAGTTGAAAGTGAACATAGAAAAGAGTAATGTGATAAGGGTATCAAATGATTTAGATAAAGAAAAATTGGATATCAAATTGGGGAATAGGAGTATGGAAGAAAATGTTTTCAGATACAGTGGACCCTCGACCAACGATATTAATCCGTTCCAGAGAGCTCATCTTTAGTCGAAATTATCGTTAGTTGAGTTAATTTTCCCCATAAGAAATAATGGAAATCAAATTAATCCGTTCCTGACACCTCAAAGCATTGAAAAAAAAAAATTTACCACATGAAATATTAATTTTAATACACACTAACTGAAGAAGACAGAGTGTGAATGGTGTTAGTGTTTAGAAGGGGAATCCCCTTCCATTAGGACTTGAGGTGTCAAGTCCTTTTCCGGGGTTACTTCCCTTCTTCTTTTAATGCCACTAGGACCAGCTTGAGAGTCACTGGACCTCTGTCGCACAACATATCTGTCCATAGAGCTCTGTACCTCCCGTTCCTTTACGATTTGTCTAAAATGGGCCACAACATTGTCATTGTAATAGTCACCAGCACAGCTTGCAATAGCTGTGTCAGGGTGATTTTCATCCATAAAGGTTTGCAGTTCAACCCACTTTGCACACGTTTCCTTAATCTTTGAAGTAGGCACAATGGATTCCACAACTGGCATAGGCATCTCAGGGTTAGCCCTAAACCCTTCAGAATCTTTCTTAATTTCCATACTAATTCTCACCCTTTTTATCACAGGGATGGCACTAGAAGCTTTCGTGGGGCCCATGGTGACTTATTTTTCAGGTGCAATCGCTAAAAACGCTGTGATAATATGAAATGTTGCGATTGTATGTTTAGATGCGACCCCGGTGGCTGGCTTGTAAACACTGCGCAGGCCAGACGTGGACGCGTCTCGAACAGAACGAATCACGTTAGTCGAGTTTTTTAGCGCTAGTCGAGGCAAAATTTTTGCCTTAAAATGTATTGCTAGTCGGATTTAACGTTAAACGATGCCATCGTTGGTCGAGGGTCCACTGTACTTGGGAGTTGATGTGTCGGCGGATGGATTTATGAAGGATGAGGTTAATCATAGAATTGATGAGGGAAAAAAGGTGAGTGGTGCTTTGAGGTATATGTGGAGACAAAATATGTTATCTATGGAGGCAAAGAAGGGAATGTATGAAAGTATAGTAGTACCAACACTCTTATATGGGTGTGAAGCTTGGGTTGTGAATGCAGCAACGGGGAGGCGGTTGGAGGCAGTGGAGATGTCCTGTCTAAGGGCAATGTGTGGTGTAAATATTATGCAGAAAATTTGGAGCGTGGAAATTAGGAGAAAGTGTGGAGTTAATAAAAGTATTAGTCAGTGGGCTGAAGAGGGGTTGTTGAAGTGGTTTGGTCATTTAGAGAGATTGGATCAAAGTAGAATGACATGGAGAGCATTTAAATCTGTAGGGGAAGGAAGGCGGGGTAGGGGTCGTCCTTGAAAAGGTTGGAAGGAAGGGGTAAGAATATGTTCAGGTGCCAATACTGACCGAGTTTGTTCCCATAAGGAATATTGTGAAGTAGATTAGTCCATTTCAGAACGCCAAACATACACGTACAAACGCACTTACATAAATACACTTACATAATTGGTCGCATTGGGAGGTTATCGTTAAGTGGGGGTCCACTGTAGATGTTATTTTTTATATTAGATGACATTATAGGAGTACTACTTTTAACATTAGGCTACTGTAAACTATTTTGTATGTATTTTGTTCTGTAGTTGAAGTTTATTATTTGAATGTTAATTTTGATATTATTGGTAAATATGAAGATAGTGATACAGAAGGACTGAAGTGACAATTTTGGTGATAATAATTGTTGTGATACATATATAGTGGTGACCATTGACACACTGCAAGGCTCCAGGCGGACATCAACCAAATCTTTCAGTGGGCTGCAGAAAACAATATGAAGTTCAACGATGAGAAATTTCAATTACTCAGATATGGTAAACATGAGGAAATTAAATCTTCATCAGAGTACAAAACAAATTCTGGCCACAAAATAGAGCGAAACACCAACGTCAAAGACCTGGGAGTGATTATGTCGGAGGATCTCACCTTCAAGGACCATAACATTGTATCAATCGCATCTGCTAGAAAAATGACAGGATGGATAATGAGAACCTTCAAAACTAGGGAGGCCAAGCCCATGATGACACTCTTCAGGTCACTTGTTCTATCTAGGCTGGAATATTGCTGCACTCTAACAGCACCTTTCAAGGCAGGTGAAATTGCCGACCTAGAAAATGTACAGAGAACTTTCACGGCGCGCATAACGGAGATAAAACACCTCAATTACTGGGAGCGCTTGAGGTTTCTAAACCTGTATTCCCTGGAACGCAGGAGGGAGAGATACATGATTATATACACCTGGAAAATCCTAGAGGGACTAGTACTGAACTTGCACACGAAAATCACTCACTACGAAAGCAAAAGACTTGGCAGACGATGCACCATCCCCCCAATGAAAAGCAGGGGTGTCACTAGCACGTTAAGAGACCATACAATAAGTGTCAGGGGCCCGAGACTGTTCAACTGCCTCCCAGCACACATAAGGGGGATTACCAACAGACCCCTGGCAGTCTTCAAGCTGGCACTGGACAAGCACCTAAAGTCAGTTCCTGATCAGCCGGGCTGTGGCTCGTACGTTGGTTTGCGTGCAGCCAGCAGCAACAGCCTGGTTGATCAGGCGCTGATCCACCAGGAGGCCTGGTCACAGACCGGGCCGCGGGGGCGTTGACCCCCGAAATTCTCTCCAGGTAAACTGTTGTCACCAGAATGTTACAGAAATGAAATAGCGAGAAACTGGTATGTCACACTTGCCAATTTTAAAATAGAATTTATATATATAGGTAGCCTGGGCTATATACATACACTTACCTACATAGCTACATGATATGGCCCAGAGCCATGTTATTACCATTGACATACCATGTTCACTGAGCTTAATCGTTTCTAACAACTACCTTTAGAAACCATCATAAACAAAGGGAGAAGTAATGAATAATTCATGCTGAGAATTGTCAACAAAAGTGGTGACTGGGCCAGACGCAGATTCATACAGTTTTCTCTAATGCTGGACCGGAGAAAATGTAATGTTTTCCCTCCACTGACCCACCCCTTGATAGCATATAAGCATTGCATATAAACATTGCATGTTTATATGCTTTGAAACATGTTTCTTATATAGTTTTGAAGAAAATATCTATATTAACCTAAAATAAGACATTTAATGTGTCCATGCATGATTATTATTACATATTAGTATTATAACAATGACGTTAAGACTAGAGGGACACTCTTAGCGAACGAGTAACAGAGGCATGTTTATATGCTATGTAAGGTGTTTCTCATATAATTTTGAAGAAAATATCATAGATGGATTAATGAAAATCTCCATATTAACCTAAAATAAAGACAATGTGCCCAAGAGTGAGTCATGATGGTATGAGCAACCCAGGGGTGCATGTCTGGCACGGATGATTTCTGAGCGGATGTACGAAACCCGGGGGAAAATTTCGCCGAAAAAAGTGCTTGAAATCCAAATTGTACAATTGCCACACTGGACAAAAACTGGGGATCCACTGTATATAGGAAAATGATGAAAAAGATGGTCAGTGGATATATCTTTAATAATAATAATAATAATATATTTTAGCATAATATAATGTTTGTACAGAGATGGGTGACATTTAGGTGTGCATGCAGAAAGTCCTTTGGTATGAAGGGCATTTTGGGCAAACTTAAGCTTATCTTAAGACTTAAAGGGCAATAACTAATTGTTTGCGTATATATATGGTCTCTAAGGATCTACAAACAAACAGACATCACTTTAAATGATGCAGCAAATTGTAGTATCCCTGTCCATCCATCTAACTGGTTTCCCTGAATCTCCTTGTAGAAGTTAACTTGCTTGCATTCTAATTACAGAAGGGCCCCACTTTATGGTGTTTCACCTTACGATGTTCCGCTGATACGAACATTTAAAATTATGACTAAAACTCGCTATGTGGCTCCCCCCACCTGACACACTAATCCGGGTACTGCGCACCACCCAGTTTGTTGACATTGTCCATGAGCTCAGCGTCTCTCCATTAAATTGCTTGTTCTCATATGCTGGAATACTGCTGTACACAAACTGCCCCCTTCAAGGCAGGCAAAATTGCTGACCTGGAGAGTGTACAAAGAACTTTCATGGCACACATAAGTATGATAAAGCACTTAAATTACTGGGAATGGTTGAAGTCCCTTGATTTGCATTCCCTGGAATGCACGCAAAAGAGATGCATGATAATATGCACTAGTTGCTTGAACAACAGTCTACCTTTGAACAAAGTCAAAGACTCGTCAATTACAAGATTCTTGAACTTTTGTTTCAGATACATAAAAACATTTCTAATCTTGTATAACCTGTCACTTCTGTCAGGCCTGGTTTTGTCAGAGAAGTGCAACATACGTAACGGTAAGATAAACCTGTTCATTGGGATGATTTCACTGAAGGCCGGGGAAATCTGTGGACCAGTATGATTTTATATTATGCTTATAGACATGAGGCATAAGCATTATTGTTGCAAAAAGCAAATGCATTTCAGGCACAGTTGTCTCTTTCCACCGGTGTAATCTTGACTGTGATGATATGATCGTATTTGCCATGGTGTACTCAAAATACTTGTTACTTTCCCTGACAATAATTTCCATCAAGGGCTGATCAAAGAATAGTTCAAAGAATTCCAGCTCATTTGCAGTGTTTCCAAGGGAACAAGCTGGTAGGATTCCAATTTGAGAGTCATCAAACTGATGGGGATTGGGAACAAAATTGGGATTTTGCTGCCAATCCCAGATGTGGTTTGCTGGTGGATACTGGACATCATAAGCTGGTTGTGCTAGTAGTTGTGGTTGTGGTGTGGTGGTGGATGACGCTCCACTTTGTCCTTGAGCTGAGGAGTCAGTGGCGTGGGTCCCAGCCTGAGCTGGTGAGTCATGCATGGCTGTGACTACCACCACCACTACCACTATCACCTCCAATACCACCACCTACTGATGCCTGTGGTCTATCCATGCCAAGTGTAGCCACATCATCCTCACTTTCACTGTCTATTCCTGGTGTAGGGCCATGGGATATACTCCGTCCCTTGGGCACTGCGCAGGGAACACTACCCGAGCGCATACTGCGGCATATATACCGACGCTTCACTGGTGAATATGATTCATCACTATCACTACTCAAATGATCATCAAAAGCAATAAAATCACAGTCCACATCACTATCATCATCATTACTGAAGTCTGAGACCTGGCCATGTGAAAATATTATTTTTCTCTTGCGACGAGGTACAACTGAACATGACTGAAACATGCCCACACCAGAGGTAGTAGAAGGTTGAGGATCTTTAGGATTTTCTGCGCTATTTTCCATATCCTGGTCATTGCTTTTGGTCACTAATTGATCAAAGCCATAGAATTCTTCTTTTCCACTTCCATCAGAGTCAGAACTATCAGTACGAAGAGGAGAGTCCCAATTCGCCTCGGATTGAGAGCTGCCCTGCGGCGAGGCATGGGGAACAAAGGTTACTGAGGTGGCGTTCCCACAATGCCGTGCGGGCACCTAGAATTTTTGTGTATGGTGTGCACACACCATATAGACCCGTTCTCTCAGATGCAGGACTACCAACCTTTTCACGGTAAATTTGATGCCGCTAGAATTTTGGTGTAGAACTACGATTTGGACCCTCAACAAATAGCTGTAGATCTACGGCACGGACCCTGAAAGGGTTAATCCATCTATGATATTTTTTTCAAAATTATATAAGAAACATGCTATATAACATATAAACATAATACATACACGCAGAATAGAATAAATTTGACAAATATGAGATGTGTTAGCCACCCGGCTTGTCAGAGGTGACAGCAAAAAATTGTTTCCTCCAGTCCACACCACCACCACCACCACTCGTAGGTATGGAGTGCTTTAAATGTTATTTTTATTTATTTATTATCACACTGGCCGATTCCCACCAAGGCAGGGTGGCCCGAAAAAGAAAAACTTTCACCATCATTCACTCCATCACTGTCTTGCCAGAAGGGTGCTTTACACTACAGTTTTTAAACTGCAACATTAACACCCCTCCTTCAGAGTGCAGGCACTGTACTTCCCATCTCCAGGACTCAAGTCCGGCCTGCCGGTTTCCCTGAATCCCTTCATAAATGTTACTTTGCTCACACTCCAACAGCACGTCAAGTATTAAAAACCATTTGTCTCCATTCACTCCTATCAAACACGCTCACGCATGCCTGCTGGAAGTCCAAGCCCCTCGCACACAAAACCTCCTTTACCCCCTCCCTCCAACCCTTCCTAGGCCGACCCCTACCCCGCCTTCCTTCCACTACAGACTGATACACTCTTGAAGTCATTCTGTTTCGCTCCATTCTCTCTACATGTCCGAACCACCTCAACAACCCTTCCTCAGCCCTCTGGACAACAGTTTTGGTAATCCCGCACCTCCTCCTAACTTCCAAACTACGAATTCTCTGCATTATATTCACACCACACATTGCCCTCAGACATGACATCTCCACTGCCTCCAGCCTTCTCCTCGCTGCAACATTCATCACCCACGCTTCACACCCATATAAGAGCGTTGGTAAAACTATACTCTCATACATTCCCCTCTTTGCCTCCAAGGACAAAGTTCTTTGTCTCCACAGACTCCTAAGTGCACCACTCACTCTTTTTCCCTCATCAATTCTATGATTCACCTCATCTTTCATAGACCCATCCGCTGACACGTCCACTCCCAAATATCTGAATACGTTCACCTCCTCCATACTCTCTCCCTCCAATCTGATATTCAATCTTTCATCATCTAATCTTTTTGTTATCCTCATAACCTTACTCTTTCCTGTATTCACCTTTAATTTTCTTCTTTTGCACACCCTACCAAATTCATCCACCAATCTCTGCAGCTTCTCTTCAGAATCTCCCAAGAGCACAGTGTCATCAGCAAAGAGCAGCTGTGACAACTCCCACTTTGTGTGTGATTCTTTATCTTTTAACTCCACGCCTCTTGCCAAGACCCTCGCATTTACTTCTCTTACAACCCCATCTATAAATATATTAAACAACCACGGTGACATCACACATCCTTGTCTAAGGCCTACTTTTACTGGGAAAAAATTTCCCTCTTTCCTACATACTCTAACTTGAGCCTCACTATCCTCGTAAAAACTCTTCACTGCTTTCAGTAACCTACCTCCTACACCATACACTTGCAACATCTGCCACATTGCCCCCCTATCCACCCTGTCATACGCCTTTTCCAAATCCATAAATGCCACAAAGACCTCTTTAGCCTTATCTAAATAAATGTTATATATTACATTAATATGAACATTTTCATTAATGCCTTTCGTATGCACTAACATGAAGGCAACTTGTACACAACGTAAATGTTTGTATTGTATGGTAAATTCTTCAACTCGTGCAAATGTACTTGTATGAACGAAAATTGGACTGGTATTAAATCTTTCAGGGTCCATGCTGTAGATCTATGGCTTTACGTTCAGGGTCCAAACCGTAGAGCTACGCCATGAGCTCAGCTCACTCTGATAAGCTATGAGTGGTAAATTTGGGCCTAGATATGAGAGAATACATCTATGTGGTATGTGTGCACCACATAAAACAAATCCTACAGCACAGTGCATAATGAGAGAAAAAACTGAGACTGTGATTTTTTATTAAAACAGCGACTTTGCACTGTTTTTTCGTATGTTTTTTATAGTTGTAATTGCAATTTCTTGGTTTCATTTGATAGAATGGAAGACATATTACAGAAATAGAGATGATTTTTATTGGAAATGGCTTGAAACTGAGCTCAAAGTAGCGGAAATGTTAAATTTTTGCCGATGATCAAGAGTAAACAAACGACCTCACACATCTAATACACGCCAGCTGGTGGGTCTAATATACATTCACAAATGTGGTGATGATATTTATACAATTATTACAATATTTCATAACAGTAAATCTTCTATTTTTTGGTTCGAATAAAATTCATTGTGAATAAAAAATAAAAATGGAATTTATTTGTAAAGCCTCAAAACATAACTAATGAACAGAGGAAATGTTAGTTTAGTGCCAGGAATACCTACATTGTTTATTCTGGACCCTATTTTGAAATTAGAATATTTTGAACTTTGTGTTAAATTGACCAAATTACCAATTTCCGATCACTTTATTTTGTAGTTGAAACAGTTGACTTGACAATTTCTTGTGCTCCTTCGATAGAATAGCAGTAATACTAGTGAAATAGCTAAGAATTTGGTCGACTGGAATAATGTAATTGTCCTAAAATGGGAGTCAAAGTCTGCAAAATCACCGATTCGTAAATATCGCTGACACATCAAAATTCGCGAGAGCATAATTTCGTCAATTTTCCATCAAATTCCATACTTTTTGTTTTATTACCTTCAGAAAAAGATTCTCTACCATTTCATAAGAAAAAATAACAAAATTTTTTTTTTTTTTTTTTTGAAAATTCTTGGACCCTGGTGTGCACTTTGAAATTTGACCTCTGGACTCTGAAAGGGTTAATACAAGTCTGAACAAGTGACTTCCCTTACAGCATAGTCTTGTTTACAATCTATGCATTGTATATTTCTTGAAATAATGGTGTGGGAGCTACCTCACCTGACTTATTTTTATAATAAATACTAACCTCTCACCCTTCATTAAGACTACAAATACTTTAAGGTAAGCAATGAATGTACTTTATATGCATCTTATCGCTCTGGGGCACGTTAAATGACATATTGTGTGTGGGTGGGGTGGCTAGTTGGGCCACCCCACCCACGCACAATAAATACTACTCACCTCTCACCCCACAGTAAGACTACAAATATTTTAAGATAATGAGTGTACTGTATGTGTATTTTACTTTTTATTCTGTTATAATGCCTGGTTCTACTACTAACTTAATATATGTTAGTGTAAATTTGTTATCTGGCATTTATATGCATTTATAAGGGGAAAAAATGGTATTCTGCTTAATGGCGATATCCACTTTCCGGTGATAGCGTGGACTCATGCCGTAGCAGCCTAGAGCCTAACCTACCATATAAGTGGGGCCCTACTGTACATGTCAAATCCCCAAAACTCTTGGTCTCCTCTCACTTCAATCTACCATGCCTGCTGGATGCTCAAACCCCTACCACTCAAAACTTTAACACTCACGTTCGAGTCCTTCCTGGAATGGACTCTCTAATAAATTTTTATTATTACAACTATTATTATTATTATTATTATTATTATTATTACTGTTACTACTAATATTAGTAGTAGTATTACTCTTATTATTATTGTTACTACTACTATTATTATTAGTATTACTGTTATTACTGATAGTATTATAATTACTATTATTATTACTATTTTTATATATTATTATTATTATAGTACAGGTCCGCCATCACAAATCCAGCAATCAGTTATTCGGTTCCTTCAGTTATTCGGCACTAATTTTGGCTGGCATAATTTCAAATTTCCAGAGTCGCCACACCAACCTGCTGGTACTGTTTGGTGGTGCTACTTGCTGCATAAGTCATTCTAATTTCTTTTTCTCCATTTATTGTTTTAACCTGCTTACTTTTAGCCCTAGCCATGGTTCCAATGAATAAAAGAAATGCTTCTCATTATGTAAAGCATCTACACAGTACATTATCCATTTAAGATAAGGTGGCTTTGAAGCCACTGTTGGTTGTCATGAACTGTCTCATGAAGCAGGAGAATATGCTTTATTATTACACTAATATCAATACTACAGCTTATTTGCCTATCACAATTGATCTAATATGACATAATAAATAATATAAATAACATTGAACATGTTAAATACTCCAGAATAAATAATATTTGGCATAATACCGAGCAGTTCGACGGAGGTATGAAGAGGATATGGTATACAAATACCATTCTCCTATCCCTGTCTTGGTGGCTTATATTAGAGAAAACGGAGTATAGCACAGGACTAACTGTGATATACACTCATACTGCACCATAAACCTGAAACAAAAAAGTTATTTTCTCTATATAGATTATCTCACACAGCAGCATGTGTGTAGAGAACCTAGGATAACCCAAAAAAGTCAGACAACGTGGCTTATTTCTAGTACCTGGCTTGGGTTAGCCATATATGATTTTTGGTAAATATTCGATTCCCAGCCAGGGTAGAAACATTGGGCGTGTTTCTTTACACCTGTTGTCTATGTTCACCCTTCAGTAAATGGGTACCTGGGTGTTAGTCGACTGGTGTGGGTGTTATCCTGGGACACTGACCTAATTTGCTTGAAATACAGTGGTCCCTCATTTTTCATAATTAATCCGTTCCTTTAGGAGCTACTATAAACGAAATTTACGATTTGCGAATCAATTTTCCCCATAAGAAATAATGTAAATACAATTAATCCGTTTCTGACACTCGGAAGTATTAAAACAAAAAAAAATTTTACATGAAATATACATGTAGTACATAAACAATATACAGTGGACCCTTGCATAACGGACGCCTTGCATAGCGGACAATCCGCATAGCGGACGCTTTGATCGCTAAAATTTTGCCCCGCATAGCGCCCAAAAACCCGCTCAGCGGCCTTCGTCCGAGACGCGTCCAATGTGCGGCCTGAGCCACGCTCACATGTTCCGCGGGTGGCATTGTTTACCAGCCAGCCTCCGCGGTAACATCCAAGCATACAATCGGAACATTTTGTATTATTACAGTGTTTTTGGTGATTTTTTTCTGGAAAATAAGTGACCATGGGCCCCAAGAAAGCTTCTAGTGCCAACCCTACAGCAATAAGGGTGAGAATTACTATGGAGATGAAGAAAAAGATCATTGATAAGTATGAAAGTGGAGTGCTTGTCTCCGAGCTGGCCAGGTTGTATAATAAACCCCAATCAACCATCGCTACTATTGGTGGTACAGCTGCTGCTGCTGCTGTATCACCGTCAGCTGCTGCTGCACTGTCAGCTGCTGCTGCTGTACCACCGTCAGCTGCTCCTGCTGCTGTAGTACCGTCTGCTGCTGCTGTAGCATCATCTGCTGCTGCTGTAGCATCGTCTGCTGCTGCTGTAGCATCGTCTGTTGCTGCTGTAGCATCGTCTGTTGCTGCTGTACCACCGTCAGCTGCTGCTGCTGCTGTAGCATCGTCTGCTGCTGCTGCTGCTGTAGCATCGTCTGCTGCTGCTGTAACATCGTCAGTTGCTGCTGTAGCATCGTCTGCTGCTGCTGTAGCATCGTCTGTTGCTGCTGTAGCATCGTCTGTTGCTGCTGTACCACCGTCAGCTGCTGCTGCTGCTGCTGCTGTAACATCGTCAGTTGCTGCTGTAGCATCGTCTGCTGCTGCTGTAACATCGTCAGTTGCTGCTGTAGCATCGTCTGCTGCTGCTGTAACATCGTCTGTTGCTGCTGTAGCATCGTCTGCTGCTGCTGTAGCATCGTCTGTTGCTGCTGTACCACCGTCAGCTGCTGCTGCTGCTGCTGTAGCACCGTTGTTGGTGTGGCTTATTGAGAATACCAAGAAACAATTAACCCCAGAGGATTTGCCACCCAGGATAGCCCAAAAAAGTCAGTGTCATCGAAGACTGTCTAACTTATTTCCATTGGGGTCCTTAATCTTGTCTCCCAGGATGCAACCCACACCAGTCGACTAACACCCAGGTGAACAGGGAAAATGCCTGGAACTAGTGCTCATATTGGTGAATTTAGAGCCAGCAAAGGTTGGTTTGAGAGATTTAAGAATCGTAGTGACATACACAGTGTGATAAGGCCTGTTCTGGAAGAAAATACCAAACAGGACCTACAGTACTCAGGAGGAAAAGGCACTCCCAGGACACAGTGTCTCATCAGTCATTGCTGCATCTTCAATAAAGGTAAGTGTCATTTATTCTTCATTTAGTAGAGTAGTACATGCACAATATATATTGTGCATGTACTACTCTACTATTGTGCATGTATCCTTCTCTTTGTGTGTAGGAAAATGTATATTTCATGTGGTAAAATTTTTTTTTTCAAACTTTTGGGTGTCTTGCACGGATTAATTTGATTTCCATTATTTCTTATGGGGAAAATTCATTCACATAGCGAACATTTCGCATAACAGCCAGCCCTCTTGCACGGATTAAGGTCGCTATGCGGGGGTCCACTGTAATGGGAAATGATGAATGAAACATTAACAGCATAACACTTACCTTTATTGGAGATTCTTCTTAGTGTATGGGAGACTGGAGGAGGAGAGAGATTGGATTGTTTACAGTTTGGAATGGGAATCCCCTTCCAGCAGCACTTCAGGTACCAATTGCTTCTCTGGGGTTGCTTCTCTTCTCTGTTTCTTAATGCCACTAGGACCACTTTGAGAGTCACTCTAGTCCTGTCTTGCAAAGTAACTGTGGAGAAAGCTCTGTTTCTGGCATCTCTTTAACACTTCCCTAAAATGGCCCAAGACTTTGTCACTGTACATATTTCTCACCTTTACCACAGGCTTGGCACTAGGAGCTTTCTTTGGAGCCATGGTAGCTTATTTAGTACTTGCAAGCACTAAAATGAGTGGAATATTATGAAATATTTCATAGCACTTGAGGGGACCTTCACTCACTGGTAAACAATGCCAGACTGGCTGGGTAGGGAGGCCTCCCCGGCTCACACCGTGCATATGCGTCCCGGACGAACTACTATTCGCGAGTCAACCTATGAAAAGCGAGTCCATGTTTATACGAAAATACCCCTATGATTGGCGAAGTTTACGATTGCCGAGAACTACGAAAAGCGAGGGACCACTGTACTCTGCATAACAAGCGGCTTTCTATATAGTAGTATGTCACTGATGTCAGCTAGGCCTGTGTACCATGTACATGTATGTGTAATAAATAAAGATATTATTATTATTATTATTATTATTGTTGTTATTTTCTCAGTTGTTTGTTGGGTTATCTTATTGAAATTTGGGTAATGTATGATGGAAAGATACTTAACGTACACCAAAAACGAAAGAAATCAGACTATAAA